>NC_053143.1:36681498-36841345 GCF_016808335.1 Panicum virgatum | reverse complement strand
CCATTTGCAACTTGTATCGTAAGGAACCAAACAGTCCTTAATGCACCCAAATAGTACGAAACAACAAAACGTCAGTTTATGGACCGACGGGGTGGATCGGCGCGTTCGTTGCGAAAAATCCGACACAACTTTGTGGCACGAACTTTTGCACTAGTTCGCTCATTTTGCACCGAGTTTCGTAAGGCGACCAAACGGTCCCGAATGCACCCAAATAGTACAAACGCAGCAAATATATTCAGTTTAAGGTCCAACGGGGGTGGATCGGGTGCGTTCGTTGCTAAAAATTCCGACGCGACTTTGTGGCACGAACTTTTGCACTAGTTCGGCCCGTTTTGCACCGAGTTTTGTAAGGCAACCAAATGGTCTGCAGCCAAACTGTACGAAACCACACCAAAACGTCAGTTTTGGGTCCAATGGGGTGGATCGGCTGCGTTCATTGCGAAAAAATTCCGACGTAACTTTGTGGCACGAACTGTTGCAACTAGTTCGGCTCGTTTTGCACCGAGTTTCGTAAGGCCAACCAAACGGTTCCGAATGCCCCAAATAGTACGAAACGCACAACAATGTCAATTTAGGGTCCAATGGGGTGGATCGGGTGAGTTCGTTGCGAAAAATTCCGATGCGACTTCGTGGTACGAACTTTTGCATTAGTTCGGCTCGTTTTCGGCACCGAGTTTCATAAGGCATGGTCCCGAATGCACCCAAATAGTACAAAACGCACCAAACGTCAGTTTTAGTGTCCCGCGGGGTGGATCGGGTGTGTTCATTGACGAAAAATTGCGACACAACTGCGTGGCACGAACTTTTGCACTAGTTCGGCCCGTTTGGCACCGAGTTTTGTAAGGCAACCAAATGGTCTGCAGCCCAAACAGTACGAACACACACCAAAACGTCAGTTTTGGGTCCAATGGGGTGGATCGGCTGCGTTCATTGCGAAAAATTCCGACGTAACTTTGTGGCACGAACTTTTGCACTAGTTCGGCTCGTTTTTGCACCGAGTTTCGTAAGGCAACCAAACGGTTCCGAATGCCCCCAAATAGTACGAAACGCACAAAAAATGTCAATTTAGGGTCCAATGGGGTGGATCGGGTGAGTTCGTTGCGAAAATTCCGATGCGACTTCGTGGTACGAACTTTTGCATTAGTTCGGCTCGTTTCGCAGCGAGTTTCATAAGGCATGGTCCCGAATTGCACCCAAATAGTACAAAACGCACCAAAACGTCAGTTTAGTGTCCCGCGGGGTGGATCGGGTGCGTTCATTGCGAAAAATTCCGACACAACTTCGTGGCACGAACTTTTGCACTAGTTCGGCCCGTTTTGCACCGAGTTCGAATGGCAACCAAACGGTCCCGAATGCACCCAAATAGTACAAAACGCGGCAAAATGTCAGTTTAGGGTCCAACGGGGGTCGATCGGGAGCGTTCGTTGCTAAAAATTCCGCCGCGACTTTGTGGCACGAACTTTTGCACTGGTTCGGCCCGTTTTGCACCGAGTTTTGTAAGGCAACCAAATGGTCTGCACCCAAACAATTCGAAACGCACCAAAATGTCAGTTTTGGGTCCAATGGTGTGGATCGGGTGCGTTCGTTTGCGAATAATTCCGATTGCAACTTTGTGGCACGAACTTTTGCACTAGTTCGGCTCGTTTTGCACCGAGTTTCGTAATGCAACCAAACGGTTCCGAATGCACCCAATAGTACGAAACGCACAAAAATGTCAATTTAGGGTCCAATGGGGTGGATCGGGTGAGTTCGTTGCGCAAAATTCCGATGCGACTTCGTGAGTACGAACTTTTTGCATTAGTTCGGCTCATTTTGCACCGAGTTTCGTAAGGCATGGTCCCGAATGCACCCAGATAGTACGAAACTCACCAAAATGTCAGTTTAGGGTCCAACGGGGTGGATCGGGTGCGTTCATTGCGAAAAATTCTGACGCGGACTTCGTGGCACGAACTTTTGCACAAGTTGGGCCCCGTTTTGCACCGAGTATCGTAAGGCAACCAAATGGCCCCGAATGCACCCAAATAGTACGAAACGCACCAAAATGTCTATTTAGGGTCGACGGGGTGTATCGGGTGCGTTCGTTGCGAAAAATTCTGATGCGACTTCGTCGCACGAACTTTTGCACTAGTTCGGCCCGTTTTGCACCGAGTTTCATAAGGCAACCAAACGGTCCCCGAATGCACCCCAAATAGTATGAAACACACCAAAACGTTAGCTTAGGGTCCAACGGGGTGGATCGGGTGTGTTCGTTGCGAAAAATTCCGATGCGACTTCGTGGCACGAACTTTTGCCCTAGTTCGGCCCGTTTTTGTACGAGTTTCGTAAGGCAACCAAACGGTCGGAATGCACCCAAATAGTACAAAACGCATTAGAACGTCAGTTTAGGGTCCAATAGGGTGGATAGGGTGCATTCTTTGCGAAAAATTCTGACGCAACTTCGTGGCATGAACTTTTGCACTAGTTCGGTCCGTTTTGCACCGAGTTTCGTAAGGCAACCAAATGGTCCCGAATGCACCCAAATAGTACGAAATGCACCAGAATGTCAGTTTAGGGTCCAACGGGGTGGATCGGGTGCGTTCGTTGTGAAAAATTCCGACGCGACTTCGTGGCACGAACTTTTGCACTAGTTCGGCCCATTTCGCACCGAGTTTCGTAAGGCAACCAAACGGTCCCGAATGGACCCAATGTGACACCTCAGGTGTCAATACTTTTAAATCAAATCAATACACCTTAGTGAAAGTTAAAAGAAAAATTTAGGAAATTAATTCAAAGAGAAAGGACCAAATAAAATACAAATCATACAAAAGAAATTAAAGGAAAAAGAGAAAGGAGTGAAAAACTACTCAAATTTTAATTCAAAAATGTGCACAAAATTTTTGTTGGCTCATGAGAGGTATTTCAATTGACATGTGCTCAATTGAACTTCAGCCAAAATCAAGTCAAAAACTGATTAAAACTAAAGTCCTTTTGTGCAAATATGTAAATGTACCAATAGTTCAAAATGTGAGTTTCAAACGGAAATTTGCATAACACAAAAGTTGTAGATCTTGAAAAGTTATGCAAAATGGTATTCAACACTTTCCCATTTGAGCCCTCCAAATAGGAGATAATTTTAGTTTACCGAGAGGTCCCTGAAATTTTCAGAAATCGCAAAAGAGCCCCTACCTCCATCTCTCTCTCCCGGCTTGCTCTGTTTCAGCCGCCGCCTGCCGTACGCCGCCGGTGGACTTCGTCCGTCCACCGCGCGCCCGCGGCCAAATGGACCCGGGGAAACCTCTCCACGCCACCTGGCCCGCCCCTTGGCACCTCCTCGCGCGCACACGCGTCCCAGGCCGCTCCCGAGCCGCCACGACACCCCGGCCGGCGCAGCGCCGCTGCCTCCTCCGCCCGCTCGCCGTCGAGCCACCCAGGACCAAATCAACCGCCCCCAGTCACTGCATTCCTCCCCCAGGAGCTCCTTGGCCTATAAAGACCCCCAGCACCCCACAGTCGCGCCCCTTCTTCCCCTTCTTCCTCCTCCCGCCGCTCCGCCATGGCCGCCGAGATCCAGCTCGCGCGGACCGGCTAGCCCAGCCCCACATTGCCCCCTCCGACCACCGCAGCAGCTTCGCCACCTCCCAGTTAAGCTCCACGCGCGCGGAATCGAATCCAAACCCCCTCCCGAAGCCGTTCCCCTTTTGCGCCGCCGCCGGCGAGCTCAGGCTCACCGCGGACCGGCCAGCTCCGGGGAAGACCGAGCCCGACAGCTACCCCAGAAGCATCCACGAGCTCACGCGGTGCTCGTGCGCGCCCTGTTCCCCTACCCCGAGCCCTCCTTCGCCTCCAGCGCCGGCGAACCGAACAACCGACCCGCCATCAACGCCGATGAGCTTGAACCTGTGCTCCAAACGCTCGAACGTCGACCAGGGTAGGTGTTCCTCGATCCTTTCTCCCCCACGCGCCTCCCCGTGGCAGCCCCGGTAAGCCCTGCACCGCAGAACACCACCGGCAAGATGCCACGGCGGAGAAGGCCGGCGAAGGACCCGGTTGTAATTTGTTTTTTTCGTTTAAGGGTGTTTCTGCAAGTTTTACAGTGTATACCAGTGAACTTCTAAAATACAAAACAAATCACAGAAAAATCAAAAAAATTCAAACTCAACTGATCTGGAATCCATGTAACAAGATCTACAAATTTTGTAACATTCACATTTGCAGAAACTCAACCAAGTTTAATCTAGGAAAAAGATTAATAAAACCACCTTATGCATGTTCATGAAGTTCTGCTCATCAAATGACTTTGATTTTTGGATATGTTATCACTAATGAAATTTTAATATCACAGTAAAAAGATGACACCAACCCAAAACAGTTATCATGTTGGAACAATCAAGATTCTCTAATCTGTTGTTAGCCTTCTCGATTTAATTCTGGAAAATATGCACATGAACTTGCCCTGGAATTTTTACTGCGTGCATGTAAAACTAAAGCACTATTAATACCTAAATTTAAGATTTATTAGAATTCATTTGCTATATACCATGATTTATGCTTGTTTAATCAACTTAATTCCTTATATATAGTTCTTATGCTCAGAAAAATCCATGTTTATTTCTGGAGTCTCTTTTTAGCTCTGTGTTCCTTTCTAAGAATTTTTAGCTGCATTTACTGAGTTTTGCCTTGGTGAATAATCATGCTTAGCATCTTAGGGCTAGATTTACTATTTTTGTTCTGAGTAATCTACAATGTTTCTGATCATTATTTTTGGGCATGATCTTGTTTAGAGTATGTTCTACTTGTGATAAAAAGTTCAGATGCAATACTGGTCGAATGCATCTTGAGAAATTCATGCAAACTCATGTTAACTTAACTGAATAACTAATTTATCATAGTGAGTTAAATCTTGAAAAATTTTCTGGAGTATGTTTAACTCAGGACTAGTCTCTGGTAAAAATTTGAGAACCAAATCCTTAGTAAAACTTTCTGTAGATTTAATCTTTTTTAATGGCTTGCTGTTTTTAATCTTTTTATCACCTCTGCTATATAAGTGTATAAAATCTGGAAAAATTTCAGTACTGAGTTTATGCTTTGAAGTTGCTTGCATAAAATTTGTAGCCCCAGAATCCATGTTGAACATTCTGTACAAAAAGATGAAGTAACTAGAGTAATCCATTTGCATGAATAGTTATAGTTCTTGCTCTATGGTAGATGCTGAAATTTATACCCTAATGTTCAAGTTTGAATCTGAGTTACTTTAGTGTTTCATCGCTAGCTCTTTAGTAGTTGTGTTGTTAAGAAATAATGAAAGCATGCTATGTGTTGAAATTAAAAATGAAAACCCAAAACCCCACTCATTCATGAATAACCGTAGTTATGTGTGCTACTCTATAAACGATTGCCCATGCAATGAAATGTGAAATCATCACTAAATTAACTTTAATGGACTACAACTTTATCGTGAAGGAAAGAAATTATATCCCTGAATAACTCAAAATCTTGCATTGCATATAGAAACGGTTAACCTCGCGGACGGAGACTACGAACTGGTGCCCGCGGACACTCGTGCGGAGCAGGAGGTTAATCTGAACTGTACTAACTTGTCCCAAGACCTGGGCCAAGCCCCAGAAGCTTTTCTGCCTGACAGTGCCCAAGAAGGCAAGCCCCGGAGCATAATCCCACTATTTTTTTTTTCGAATTATCATTCTGCTATCTATTTATTAATGTATGGTAATAATTGGTTTTCTGCATTTAAGTTCTCTAGGCGTTGATCGAAAACCCTAGATGCATGATCCATAGGAACCTATGTTTGATACCGGATCTTTTTACCGACTAGTTGCCATGCTAAATAGGTACGGTAGAAGTCGAGTGGTTTCCTGCCTCTCGCGAGCAAATAGGAATTGTACCGACTTTAATTCCTGTTGAAATGTAAGGACAACGGGCGGGGTTGTGTAGTTGTGATACCCCGCTGGTGTAGTCAAAAATGGCTAAGGTCGCGGTGTGTGGCTCATTTCGCTAAGCGTTTGAAAGTACTAGCCACATACCGAGAAATATGGTAATCGGTAAGCTTAAGTACCTGATTGGACCGGCGAGTGGAACGATCTCGCACCCTCCTGGTAGAAGTAGGGTTTATTTTCCTGTCGCGACGTACGGGTGCAGAGTGGTCGGACTCTGTAGTCGGGGAGGGTGTTCCGGATCCACGGACTGGAAAGAAAGGGGAAAAGTAGCGTGGGCGGGAGCGAAGTCGATCCCCATGCGTGTGGTCTAGGTTCCCCTGGCCAGGTTGAAATTCGATTCAGAATCGTCCGCCTCTCACGGCATGAGATTGCTTAATGATTTCGGTCACATAGAGTAACAAGTGGAATACGATGATGAAAACACTGCTGGTTGATTAAATGATTGCTCTACCATGTTTGTGTAGAGTTAGTTGCAAATTAGAATGGTTAATCCAACTAGAAGATGGCTAGATAAAATCTGAAAATAAGGATCAACACTTAGCGGCATTTTTGGCAAACAAACCCCACCAACCAAAAAGCCTTGCATGTCTAGTTATCGGACTATGTTATATCCGGAGACGGGTCAGTCTTGCTGAGTAATAGTATACTCAGCCTTGCTTGTGGCACTGTTTTTCAGGTACTAACTTTGAAGATCTGTTTGCGAGTCTTACTTGGCCTTGCACTCTGCCTCCGGGTTGGTCTGTTGAGTGGGATGGCCCTTCAGCTGGTGCTAATCACCCTCCCGCTGAGTGACGCATTCGTACGGGCTTTACCGATGCGTCACGTTATTTCGTTAGTTATCTTTTAATGCTTCCACTGAACTTGAGACTTGAATAATTGAGGAGTTGGAACTCCGTAGTACTTCGCTAGTCTGAACATGGTTTGTAATAAATTTTCTTTCCGCTGCAATCACTCTGAGATGTATGAAATGGTTTGTGTTGTAATCTCTGGGCTCACCTTCGTGTGAGTGTTGTCTGCTGATCCTGGAATAGCGTGGCTTTTATCGAGGCTTCACTCGAGGAACTACCGGTGAGTGCCAAATTGGGTCAGAGTTGCTTAGCAACGAAGATCAGTGCACCCGAGCCCAGTAGTTTTGGGTGGTTCCGCCACAGCTGGCATCAGAGCTCGCAGACAGCCTACCAGAGATGGCAACCTCGGTTTTCAAAACAACAATTTAAAACTTGACTTCAAAGCTACTAAAGTTTTTGAAAGAGTTTAGGATCTCCAAGGACAAGTCTAGGACGTAAAGCCCTAGGGAATCTTATGGGTATAATCAGGTGGCTTATTTTGTATGGCTAACTTCCAGCACCTTACTTCTCAGTATTTAAATCCTGTAATTTAAATTCTGCAACTACATCATCGCCACGAAGGTATGCTTACTCAGTCAGCTGAGGGAGTCTGACCTTCCCGTCGGTGATGCGAGCCGAACGCTGGAGCTCAAGCAGTGGCCTACTTGAGCTGCTGCCCATATACCAACTTCGGTTGAGTATATGGGGAGTAATGGTTCGAAATTGGAATTCAATTCCCCGTCAAAGACGGTACTCAGTCAATACGTTGTTTCGATAACGTATGCTTAACGTTGTCCATACGGCGGTAATGGTATGGATGCCGATTCTATAGTGATCGGTAATGTATGGGGACGCTTTCGTGAGTGCTGGCACGAAAGGTTCATTTTATATGCTGTCAATCTTCTGCAGGTACGCTAACTCGAAGTCGAATTATAGGCTATCTAGCTATATCAAGTAGCTATATAGTGAGAGACGTAATATGTATGCCACCAAAGTCATTGCGTAAGACCAAGGTTACTTGGCAATTTTTCCTTGGTGAGGACGTATAGGTTCTGCATTCATTCTCAAAAAGATTAGCAAATAAATCTCTGGGGAAATCGCAAGCAAATCCGTTAAAACACTATCCTAGGGAGTATCCAGAAAGTCTGCAACCTGGTTTCCACGAATTTTAACCTTCTGATAAGTTACTCAAATCGACTTGGGGTAGTAAGACTAAATGATGTTTCCTAAGTTATCAAGCTGCTGTAAAAATTTGAAAATTTTTGAAGCCTTCTAACATGGTATTTGTATTTTTGGATCAACCCTGTGTAAAACTGTTAACTCTGAACCATCTATACAACTGAAATTTTTCGACCTTTATAAGTTGTTCAAACTAAAAATCGTTCAACATTAAAGTTGTAGACAACTAAGTGATGAGCTTACCATAAAAATTTGAAGAATTTTTGACGTCGGGATTGAGAGTTATAGTCAAAATACACCCACTCTGGACACTCAGTTTTCCTGGTTGACTTCACTCTGAATACCTGAGCATATCACCCCCATGGAATCCGAATTGAGCTTAGTAATGACTAGGTGAATTGTTCCTTAACATCAGAGGGATCTTGTGTAAATTTTTGAGAATTTTTGAAGCAAGTTCTCTACAGTTTTGGCCATTCTTTCACTGTTCCAGAGTTAGTAGTTCTTGTTACCATCCGCTGATCCATCGGTCTTTTGTTGGGACAGATGGAAGAGCTGCTGGTCGTTGACGCGCAGGGGCACGTGCACTCCGCTTTGCCTGCACTGGGACGGGTTTCCCCGCCGTCTTTGGGAGCTTTTGAGTGCTGCCGGTTACCTCCAGCCACCGGTTTACGATGGCCACGAGTTTGTGGAGGACGGAGTTCGTCGCTGCAGTGTGACGATGGTGATCCCGCAGCACCCGCTCAACGGGTGGGAGCCGATCGTGACTCAGATGGTCGGTCACTACCTGCTGGACACCTGGGAGCTTACCGCCATGAGGGCGATGACCACCTTTTGCTCTTTGCGCCCTCTGGAGGTGGTTCTGACCGCGTTCGGGTTGTTCCCTGCACCTGACCCGGCAGACCCGCTTTGGCTCGACCGGATGGCACACGTGGACGTGGTCGCTACCCTTGACCCGGTCGGGGCACTTCGGACGACAGCGATGTGCTTGGACGGCCTTTACAGACTTCACACTTACCAGAGTTACGCCGTCGCTCAGTTGGTGGACCACGCTCAGGCCTTGCACCTGGCGGTCCAGCTGAGAGATGGGCAGCTTCAGGAGGCTAGTACCGAGCTCGAGAGCAGGGCTACTCTTATCGCCCAGCTCCACGGCCAGGTTCACGAGCTTCAGGACACTGTGTCGGATTGTGACGCTACGATCAACTTCTTGGAGGACCAGTTTCACGACCTGCAGCTTGAGATGGACGAGGCTCAGGGGCAGCTCCACGCGATACAGGACGCGCAGGATGCCCTTCACGCACCTCCCGACGAGATGCAGGTGGACGAGGAGGACGAGCCCCAGGAGATAGAGGGCGTTTCAGAGATGGACTCTGAGGACCAGGCGCCGCAGCCCGCACCGGTTGAGGTTCACACTCCCGCGGCGAGTGAGGCATCGGTCAACATGTAGACCGAGGCACTGTTTCTTAGCTTTTGTAGACTCCTCTTAGTGTAGCCTACTTTTGGATCATGGCTACTAGGCTAACTTAGAGTTGAGTAACCCCCTTAGTACTAATGTTAGGAGTGACCAAGTAGAAATGAGAGAACGATGGATGTAATGAACCCCTAATGCTACTAGTGTTAATTATCAGTGATCTGCAAAAAGCTGAAGGCAGCAGTTAGTTCGAATTTTTATCCTCTTTTCCTTTCGGATTTAGCTCCTGAGTTGAATACCAAAGTTGTTCCAAATTTCATCAGGAACCTGCTCGCAAAATTTCAGCCCAAACGGATTGGTATTGCAGGAGATAATCGCAAATTACAGAAGCTCTGTTTTCTGTGAAGCAGAAAAAAACCAGAGGAGGAGTAATTGAATTTTTCGACTAACCTACTCTGGAAATCTGACTTTGTGATGACTACCAAAGTTGTAGATCATGAAATTTCCTATCTCTTGTAAAAATTTCAAGTCCATATCATGTACTGAACTCCAGTTATGAGCGTTTTCGTATCGCTGGTTTTGCTGCACAACCTGATTAAGCAATTTCCAGTACTTCCATGTCATTTTGAGTTGTATATTCTATTTGAAATAATGATAATGATGAGCCTAATGCAAAAGTACTCACATTTCAGATGGTTGGATCAACTCGAGGCACCCCTAGTGGTTTTGGAGCCTGAGGGAATGGCGATCCACCTCCACCTCCTCCACCAATGGGTATTGCTGAGGTTCTTGCTGCCCAGACAGAGATTTTGCGGCAGTTGGTTCAAGCTCAGCAACAACCGCGGGGTGGGCATCATGCTCATCACGCACAAGAGGCGAGCTACCAAGATTTTCTCAGCACTCAGCCTCCGCTGTTCAATAAAGCGGATGAGCCTCTGGACGCTGACGCTTGGATTCGCACGATCGAGTCCAAGTTTTCTCTATTGACTACTCCTTGTTCCGAAGCGAACAAGACTCGCTATGCCGCGCAGCAGCTTCGCGGATCAGCTCGTATGTGGTGGGATCATTACCACGGGATGCTACCGGCTGATCATGTGGTGAATTGGAATGAATTCAAATTGGCTTTTCGAGATCATCATATTCCAGCTGGACTTCTTGACCGTAAGCTTAACGAGTTCTTGGCCTTGACTCAGGGCACTCGTACCGTGGTGCAGTATGCTCAAGTATTCCATCAATTGTGTCAGTATGCTGGACATCATGCCGATACCGACGCTAAGAAGCGTGAGCGCTTCCGTCGAGGCCTTAGTACCAAATTACAAGAGAGGCTAAACCTTGTCCGAGCAGACTCATTCAATGAATTGGTGAATATGGCCATATCTCAGGAGGATCTGATTTCTGCACACCGCGCTGAAAAGAAGCGCAAGGCACCTGCTGGACCCTCGAGTGCCTCTGCACCGAGGTATCGTATTGTGCAAAATAACCCACCCGCATCCTCTCAGAAGGCCCCTCAGCCAGGGCGTTGGATTATTAGGCCTCCTCAACAGCAGCAGCAGACTCGATTCGGGCTTCCCCAGCAAGCTCGATTTGCACCTCAGCAGCAGCAGAACGGCCCTAGGCCGAATGCTCAGCCAGCCGCTCGCCCCGATAATAATAACCGCTGTTTCAGATGCGGGAGTCCGGATCACTTTGCCAAGATGTGCCCCCAGGCGGGACAATCTCAAGGGCAGGCTTCTCGCAGAAATGATCAGCACAAGGGCAAGAGGCAAACCATTCAAGTCAGGCAGGGCCGACTTAACTTCACCAACCTTACTGACCTTCCTAAGGGAGCACCAATCATGTCGGGTACATTCTCTATAAACCAACACCCCACCGTTATCTTATTCGATTCTGGTGCATCTCATAGCTTCATTAGTTCTAAATTCGGAGCAAGGGTTGGGTTAGATTTCTGTCACACGAAAGGTTCATTCATGATATCTACTCCGGGTGGTAAAGTCGCATCAAACCAAATCGTTCATAATGCGCCACTTAGTTTGGGTAGTAAAACCATTCCTACCACCTTGATATTGTTGCCACTAGAAGGTATGGACATTATTCTGGGAATGGATTGGATGAAAAGACATGGGGTAATGTTAGATATCTCTTCCCGAGCCATTGAAATAAATTCTCCAACTCATGGTCATTCGGTTCTATATTTACCACATCATCAATGTCACAACTCTTGTGCCTATGCCATGAAAGATATTCGTCTCGAAGATATTCCGGTAGTCTGTGAGTATGTAGATGTTTTTCTGGAAGATTTACCTGGTATGCCGCCAGACCGGGATATCGAATTTGTCATTGAACTTCAGCCTGGTACAACACCTATTTCAAAAAGGCCATACCGAATGCCGCCTAAAGAATTGGCTGAACTAAAAATCCAGCTACAAGAACTGTTGGACAAGGGTTTTATCCGCCCAAGTGCTTCACCTTGGGGCTGTCCAGCATTGTTCGTAAAGAAGAAGGATGATAGTCTGAGGTTGTGTGTTGATTACCGGCCTCTCAATGCGGTGACCATCAAAAATAAATATCCACTTCCCCGCATTGATGTATTGTTTGATCAATTGGCTGGAGCAAAGATTTTCTCCAAGATTGATCTTCGTTCGGGTTATCATCAAATTAAAATCCGGCCTTGCGATATTCCCAAGACCGCCTTCTCAACCCGATATGGTCTCTATGAATATTTGGTTATGTCTTTCGGTCTCACCAATGCTCCGGCTTATTTTATGTATCTCATGAACTCGGTATTTATGCCGGAACTTGACAAGTTTGTCGTGGTCTTTATTGATGACATTCTGATCTATTCCAAAGATGAGGCAGAACATGAGCAACATCTGCGCATTGTTATTCAACGTCTCAGAGATCATAAGCTGTACGCAAAATTCTCCAAGTGTGAATTCTGGCTGGACACAGTCAAATTTCTGGGTCACACTATATCTAGTGAAGGCATTTCAGTTGATCCCAGCAAAGTACAAGAAGTGATGGACTGGAAACCTCCTACTTCAGTTCATCAGATCCACAGTTTTCTCGGCTTGGCAGGGTATTACCGCAGATTTATTCCGGACTTCTCCAGAATTGCTAAGCCCATGACAGAACTACTAAGGAAAGATGTCAAGTTTAAATGGAACACGAAGTGTGATGAAGCATTCCATACATTGAGAGCACATCTAACCACTGCACCAGTCTTGGCTCAACCTGACAACAATAAACCATACGACGTTTATTGTGATGCTTCAGGCACTGGTCTTGGTTGTGTTCTAATGCAAGACAATCGGGTGATAGCTTATGCTTCCCGAGCTCTTCGGCCACACGAGCTAAATTATCCCACTCATGATCTGGAACTAGCCGCCGTTATTCATGCTCTCAAGCTTTGGAGACATTATCTTATGGGCACTCATTGCAATATCTATACCAACCATAAGAGTCTCAAATACATTTTCACTCAAAGTGAGCTGAATATGAGGCAACGAAGATGGCTGGAATTAATTAAAGATTATGATCTGGAGGTTCATTATCATCCGGGCAAGGCGAATGTTGTAGCCGATGCGCTCAGTCGCAAGGTTCACTGCAATTGCCTATCAATGGAGTCATATCATGACACATTGTGTGCTGAAATGCAAAGGCTGAAATTAGAAATTATTCCTCAGGGCTCTTTGAATCATATTTCGGTGGAACCGACACTCTATGACCAGGTCATCATGGCACAATTACACGACAAAAGTGTTGGTATCATCAAGCAGCAAGTAGTAGAAGGTGAAAATAAATATAAGTGTTTCCGAGTGGACCATAAAGGAATTTTGTGGTTCGAGGATCGCCTAGTCGTTCCCAAGAATCCTGACCTGCGGAAACAAATCCTGGACGAAGCACATCTCTCTAAATTCTCTATTCATCCGGGCAGCACCAAGATGTACCAAGATCTCAGGCAAAATTTTTGGTGGACTCGCATGAAGAGAGAGATTGCCAAATATGTCGCAGAATGTGACACCTGCCAGAGAGTGAAAGCTAGTCACTTGAAAGTTGCTGGAACTCTCCAACCTCTACCAATTCCATCTTGGAAATGGGAAGATATCAGCATGGATTTCATTGTGGGCTTACCAAATACTTCTCAGCACCATGATTCCATTTGGGTCATTGTTGATAGGCTCACAAAGACTGCTCATTTTATTCCAGTGCATACTGAATATCGAGCCAAGAAATATGCTGAGATCTATATGGATCGGATTGTCTGCCTACACGGTATACCAAAAACAATTATATCGGATCGTGGTCCTCAGTTTGTGGCAAGGTTTTGGGAGCAACTTCAAGAGGCTCTCGGAACTAAATTAATTCGAAGCTCAGCTTACCATCCACAGACTGACGGACAGACCGAAAGGCTGAATCAAATTCTTGAGGATATGCTTCGAGCATGTGTCATCCATTATGACAAAAATTGGGACAAATGTTTATCCTTGGCTGAGTTTTCTTATAACAACAGCTATCAGGCCAGTCTGAAGATGGCACCCTTCGAGGCCTTGTATGGTCGACGGTGTCGAACTCCTTTGAGTTGGTCCCAGACTGGAGAACGTCAAATCTTTGGACCTGAATTAGTGGTCGAGGCTGAAGAGAAAGTAAAAATAGTACAAGCAAACCTCCGAGCAGCCCAGTCTCGGCAAAAGAGTTATTTCGATAAAAGAAGGGATCCTTTGAAGTTCATGGTTGGTAATCACGTCTATTTACGAGTGTCCCCAACTCGAGGCGTTCAACGTTTCGGAGTTAGGGGTAAGCTCGCACCTCGCTATGTCGGGCCATATGAAATCATTGAAGAATGTGGACCCGTGGCTTATCGTTTGCGACTTCCTTCACGACTTGCCGCCATCCATAATGTTTTCCACATATCCCAACTCAAGAAATGTGTTCGAGTTCCTACGGAAATCATTGATCAACAGGAAATTTTAGTGGAGCCCGATCTCTCATATACCGAATATCCACTCAGAATTCTGGATCAAAAAGAGAGAGGTACTCGTCGAAAGGTGGTAAAAATGTATAAAATTCAGTGGTCTCATCACACTGAAGAAGAAGCCACCTGGGAGACGGAGGAGTATCTTAATCGACATTATCCGGGTTTCATTAGCTCCACCTCAGGTATATCATTTTCCCCGCCTCAATTCAATCATCCAATCTCGGGACGAGATTCTTTTTAAGGGGGGTAGGTTGTGACACCTCAGGTGTCAATACTTTTAAATCAAATCAATACACCTTAGTGAAAGTTAAAAGAAAAATTTGGGAAATTAATTCAAAGAGAAAGGACCAAATAAAATACAAATCATATAAAAGAAATTAAAGGAAAAAGAGAAAGGAGTGAAAAACAACTCAAATTTTAATTCAAAAATGTGCACAAAATTTTTGTTGGCTCATGAGAGGTATTTCAATTGACATGTGCTCAATTGAACTTCAGCCAAAATCAAGTCAAAAACTGATTAAAACTAAAGTCCTTTTGTGCAAATATGTAAATGTACCAATAGTTCAAAATGTGAGTTTCAAACGAAAATTTGCATAACACAAAAGTTGTAGATCTTGAAAAGTTATGCAAAAATGGTATTCAACACTTTCCCATTTGAGCCCTCCAAATAGGAGATAATTTTAGTTTACCGAGAGGTCCCTGAAATTTTCAGAAATCGCAAAAGAGCCCCTACCTCCATCTCTCTCTCCCGGCTTGCTCTGTTTCAGCCGCCGCCTGCCGTACGCCGCCGGTGGACTTCGTCCACCGCGCGCCCGCGGCCAAATGGACCCGGGGAAACCTCTCCACGCCACCTGGCCCGCCCCTTGGCACCTCCTCGCGCGCACACGCGTCCCAGGCCGCTCCCGAGCCGCCACGACACCCCGGCCGGCGCAGCGCCGCTGCCTCCTCCGCCCGCTCGCCGTCGAGCCACCCAGGACCAAATCAACCGCCCCCAGTCACTGCATTCCTCCCCCAGGAGCTCCTTGGCCTATAAAGACCCCCAGCACCCCACAGTCGCGCCCCTTCTTCCCCTTCTTCCTCCTCCCGCCGCTCCGCCATGGCCGCCGAGATCCAGCTCGCGCGGACCGGCTAGCCCAGCCCCACATTGCCCCCTCCGACCACCGCAGCAGCTTCGCCACCTCCCAGTTAAGCTCCACGCGCGCGGAATCGAATCCAAACCCCCTCCCGAAGCCGTTCCCCTTTTGCGCCGCCGCCGGCGAGCTCAGGCTCACCGCGGACCGGCCAGCTCCGGGGAAGACCGAGCCCGACAGCTACCCCAGAAGCATCCACGAGCTCACGCGGTGCTCGTGCGCGCCCTGTTCCCCTACCCCGAGCCCTCCTTCGCCTCCAGCACCGGCGAACCAAACAACCGACCCGCCATCAACGCCGACGAGCTTGAACCTGTGCTCCAAACGCTCGAACGTCGACCAGGGTAGGTGTTCCTCGATCCTTTCTCCCCCACGCGCCTCCCCGTGGCAGCCTCGGTAAGCCCTGCACCGCAGAACACCACCGGCAAGATGCCACGGCGGAGAAGGCCGGCGAAGGACCCGGTTGTAATTTGTTTTTTTCGTTTAAGGGTGTTTCTGCAAGTTTTACAGTGTATACCAGTGAACTTCTAAAATGCAAAACAAATCACAGAAAAATCAGAAAAATGCAAACTCAACTGATCTGGAATCCTTGTAACAAGATCTACAAATTTTGTAACATTCACATTTGCAGAAACTCAATCAAGTTTAATCTAGGAAAAAGATTAATAAAACCACCTTATGCATGTTCATGAAGTTCTGCTCATCAAATGACTTTGATTTTTGGATATGTTATCACTAATGGAATTTTAATATCACAGTAAAAAGATGACACCAACCCAAAACAGTTATCATGTTGGAACAATCAAGATTCTCTAATCTGTTGTTAGCCTTCTCGATTTAATTCTAGAAAATATGCACATGAACTTGCCCTGGAATTTTTACTGCGTGCATGTAAAACTAAAACACTGTTAATACCTAAATTTAAGATTTATTAGAATTCATTTGCTATATACCATGATTTATGCTTTTTTAATCAACTTAATTCCTTATATATAGTTCTTATGCTCAGAAAAATCCATGTTTATTTTTGGAGTCTCTTTTTAGCTCTGTGTTCCTGTCTAAGAATTTTTAGCTACATTTACTGAGTTTTGCCTTGGTGAATAATCATGCTTAGCATCTTAGGGCTAGATTTACTATTTTTGTTCTGAGTAATCTACAATGTTTCTGATCATTATTTTTGGGCATGATCTTGTTTAGAGTATGTTCTACTTGTGTTAAAAAGTTCAGATGCAATACTGGTCGAATGCATCTTGAGAAATTCATGCAAACTCATGTTAAATTAACTGAATAACTAATTTATCATAGTGAGTTAAATCTTGAAAAATTTCTGGAGTATGTTTAACTCAGGACTAGTCTCTGGTAAAAATTTGAGAACCAAATCCTTAGTAAAACTTTCTGTAGATTTAATCTTTGTTAATGGCTTGCTGTTTTTAATCTTTTTATCACCTCTGCTATATAAGTGTATAAAATCTGGAAAAATTTCAGTACTGAGTTTATGCTTTGAAGTTGCTTGCATAAAATTTGTAGCCCCAGAATCCATGTTGAACATTCTGTACAAAAAGATGAAGTAACTAGAGTAATCCATTTGCATGAATAGTTATAGTTCTTGCTCTATGGTAGATGCTGAAATTTATACCCTAATGTTCAAGTTTGAATCTGAGTTACTTTAGTGTTTCATCGCTAGCTCTTTAGTAGTTGTGTTGTTAAGAAATAATGAAAGCATGCTATGTGTTGAAATTAAAAATGAAAACCCAAAACCCCACTCATTCATGAATAACCGTAGTTATGTTTGCTACTCTATAAACGATTGCCCATGCAATGAAATGTGAAATCATCACTAAATTAACTTTAATGGACTACAACTTTATCGTGAAGGAAAGAAATTATATCCCTGAATAACTCAAAATCTTGCATTGCATATAGAAACGGTTAACCTCGCGGACGGAGACTACGAACTGGTGCCCGCGGACACTCGTGCGGAGCAGGAGGTTAATCTGAACTGTACTAACTTGTCCCAAGACCTGGGCCAAGCCCCAGAAGCTTTTCTGCCTGACAGTGCCCAAGAAGGCAAGCCCCGGAGCATAATCCCACTATTTTTTTTTTCGAATTATCATTCTGCTATCTATTTATTAATGTATGGTAATAATTGGTTTTCTGCATTTAAGTTCTCTAGGCGTTGATCGAAAACCCTAGATGCATGATCCATAGGAACCTATGTTTGATACCGGATCTTTTTACCGACTAGTTGCCATGCTAAATAGGTACGGTAGAAGTCGAGTGGTTTCCTGCCTCTCGCGAGCAAATAGGAATTGTACCGACTTTAATTCCTGTTGAAATGTAAGGACAACGGGCGGGGTTGTGTAGTTGTGATACCCCGCTGGTGTAGTCAAAAATGGCTAAGGTCGCGGTGTGTGGCTCATTTCGCTAAGCGTTTGAAAGTACTAGCCACATACCGAGAAATATGGTAATCGGTAAGCTTAAGTACCTGATTGGACCGGCGAGTGGAACGATCTCGCACCCTCCTGGTAGAAGTAGGGTTTATTTTCCTGTCGCGACGTACGGGTGCAGAGTGGTCGGACTCTGTAGTCGGGGAGGGTGTTCCGGATCCACGGACTGGAAAGAAAGGGGAAAAGTAGCGTGGGCGGGAGCGAAGTCGATCCCCATGCGTGTGGTCTAGGTTCCCCTGGCCAGGTTGAAATTCGATTCAGAATCGTCCGCCTCTCACGGCATGAGATTGCTTAATGATTTCGGTCACATAGAGTAACAAGTGGAATACGATGATGAAAACACTGCTAGTTGATTAAATGATTGCTCTACCATGTTTGTGTAGAGTTAGTTGCAAATTAGAATGGTTAATCCAACTAGAAGATGGCTAGATAAAATCTGAAAATAAGGATCAACACTTAGCGGCATTTTTGGCAAACAAACCCCACCAACCAAAAAGCCTTGCATGTCTAGTTATCGGACTATGTTATATCCGGAGACGGGTCAGTCTTGCTGAGTAATAGTATACTCAGCCTTGCTTGTGGCACTGTTTTTCAGGTACTAACTTTGAAGATCTGTTTGCGAGTCTTACTTGGCCTTGCACTCTGCCTCCGGGTTGGTCTGTTGAGTGGGATGGCCCTTCAGCTGGTGCTAATCACCCTCCCGCTGAGTGACGCATTCGTACGGGCTTTACCGATGCGTCACGTTATTTCGTTAGTTATCTTTTAATGCTTCCACTGAACTTGAGACTTGAATAATTGAGGAGTTGGAACTCCGTAGTACTTCGCTAGTCTGAACATGGTTTGTAATAAATTTTCTTTCCGCTGCAATCACTCTGAGATGTATGAAATGGTTTGTGTTGTAATCTCTGGGCTCACCTTCGTGTGAGTGTTGTCTGCTGATCCTGGAATAGCGTG
Organism: Panicum virgatum; assembly: GCF_016808335.1. NCBI lineage: Eukaryota > Viridiplantae > Streptophyta > Magnoliopsida > Poales > Poaceae > Panicum > Panicum virgatum. The sequence goes on along the minus strand of NC_053143.1, from coordinate 36,822,498 downwards.
GCTTTTATCGAGGCTTCACTCGAGGAACTACCGGTGAGTGCCAAATTGGGTCAGAGTTGCTTAGCAACGAAGATCAGTGCACCCGGGCCCAGTAGTTTTGGGTGGTTCCGCCACACCCAAATAGTATGAAACGCACCAAAACGACAGTTTGGAGTCCGATGGGGTGGATCGAGTGCGTTTGTTGCGAAAAATTCCCACACGACTTCGTGGCACGAACTTTTACACTAGTTTGGCCCGTTTTGCACCGAGTTTCATAAGGCAACCAAATGGTCCCGAATGCACCCAAATAGTACAAAACGCACCAAAACATCAGTTTAGGGTCCAACGGGGTGGATCGGGTGTGTTCTTTGAGAAAAATTCCGACGCAACTTCGTGGCACGAACTTTTGCACTAGTTCGGCCCGTTTTGCTCCGAGTTTCGTAAGGCAACCAAACGGTCCCGAATGCACCCAAATAGTACAAAACGCAACAAAATGTCAGTTTAGGGTCCAACGGGTTGATCGGGTGCGTTCGTTGCAAACAATTCCGACGCGACTTCGAGCCACGAACTTTTGCACTAGTTGGGCCCATTTTGCAACTTGTATCGTAAGGCAACCAAACGGTCCCGAATGCACCCAAATAGTACGAAACACACCAAAACGTCAGTTTATGGACCGACGGGGTGGATCGGGAGCGTTCGTTGCGAAAAAATCCGACACAACTTTGTGGCACGAACTTTTGCACTAGTTCGGCTCATTTTGCACCGAGTTTCGTAAGGCGACCAAACGGTCCCGAATGCACCCAAATAGTACAAAACGCAGCAAAATATCAGTTTAAGGTCCAACGGGGTGGATCGGGTGCGTTCGTTGCTAAAAATTCCGACGCAACTTTGTGGCACGAACTTTTGCACTAGTTCGGCTCATTTTGCACCGAGTTTCGTAAGGCGACCAAACGGTCCCGAATGCACCCAAATAGTACAAAACGCAGCAAAATATCAGTTTAAGGTCCAACGGGGTGGATCGGGTGCGTTCGTTGCGAAAAATTCCGATGCGACTTCGTGGTACGAACTTTTGCATTAGTCCGGCTCGTTTCGCACCGAGTTTCATAAGGCATGGTCCCGAATGCACCCAAATAGTACAAAACGCACCAAAACGTCAGTTTAGTGTCCCGCGGGGTGGATCGGGTGCGTTCGTTGCGAAAAATTCCGACACAACTTCGTGGCACGAACTTTTGCACTAGTTCGGCCCGTTTTGCACCGAGTTTCGAATGGCAACCAAACGGTCCCGAATGCACCCAAATAGTACAAAACGCGGCAAAATGTCAGTTTAGGGTCCAACGGGGTCGATCGGGAGCGTTCGTTGCTAAAAATTCCGCCGCGACTTTGTGGCACGAACTTTTGCACTGGTTCGGCCCGTTTTGCACCGAGTTTTGTAAGGCAACCAAATGGTCTGCACCCAAACAATACGAAACGCACCAAAACGTCAGTTTTGGGTCCAATGGTGTGGATCGGGTGCGTTCGTTGCGAATAATTCCGACGCAACTTTGTGGCACGAACTTTTGCACTAGTTCGGCTCGTTTTGCACCGAGTTTCGTAAGGCAACCAAACGGTTCCGAATGCACCCAAATAGTACGAAACGCACAAAAATGTCAATTTAGGGTAGGAACTTTTGCATTAGTTCGGCTCATTTTGCACCGAGTTTCGTAAGGCATGGTCCCGAATGCACCCAGATAGTACGAAACTCACCAAAATGTCAGTTTAGGGTCCAACGGGGTGGATCGGGTGCGTTCATTGCGAAAAATTCTGACGCGACTTCGTGGCACGAACTTTTGCACAAGTTGGGCCCGTTTTGCACCGAGTATCGTAAGGCAACCAAATGGCCCCGAATGCACCCAAATAGTACGAAACGCACCAAAATGTCTGTTTAGGGTCCGACGGGGTGTATCGGGTGCGTTCGTTGCGAAAAATTCTGATACGACTTCGTCGCACAAACTTTTGCACTAGTTCGGCCCGTTTTGCACCGAGTTTCATAAGGCAACCAAACGGTCCCGAATGCACCCAAATAGTATGAAACACACCAAAACGTTAGCTTAGGGTCCAACGGGGTGGATCGGGTGCGTTCGTTGCGAAAAATTCCGATGCGACTTCGTGGCACGAACTTTTGCACTAGTTCGGCCCGTTTTGTACCGAGTTTCGTAAGGCAACCAAACGGTCCGGAATGCACCCAAATAGTACAAAACGCATTAGAACGTCAGTTTAGGGTCCAATAGGGTGGATAGGGTGCATTCTTTGCGAAAAATTCTGACGCAACTTCGTGGCATGAACTTTTGCACTAGTTCGGTCCGTTTTGCACCGAGTTTCGTAAGGCAACCATATGGTCCCGAATGCACCCAAATAGTACGAAATGCACCAGAATGTCAGTTTAGGGTCCAACGGGGTGGATCGGGTGCGTTCGTTGTGAAAAATTCCGACGCGACTTCGTGGCACGAACTTTTGCACTAGTTCGGCCCATTTCGCACCGAGTTTCGTAAGGCAACCAAACGGTCCCGAATGGACCCAAATAGTATGAAACGCACCAAAACGACAGTTTGGAGTCCGATGGGGTGGATCTAGTGCGTTTGTTGCGAAAAATTCCCACACGACTTCGTGGCACGAACTTTTACACTAGTTCGGCCCGTTTTGCACCGAGTTTCATAAGGCAACCAAACGGTCCCGAATGCACCCAAATAGTACAAAACGCACCAAAACATCAGTTTAGGGTCCAACGGGGTGGATCGGGTGTGTTCTTTGAGAAAAATTCCGACGCAACTTCGTGGCACGAACTTTTGCACTAGTTCGGCCCGTTTTGCTCCGAGTTTCGTAAGGCAACCAAACGGTCCCGAATGCACCCAAATAGTACAAAACGCAACAAAATGTCAGTTTAGGGTCCAACGGGTTGATCGGGTGCGTTCGTTGCAAACAATTCCGACGCGACTTCGAGCCACGAACTTTTGCACTAGTTCGGCCCGTTTTGTACCGAGTTTCGTAAGGCAACCAAACGGTCCGGAATGCACCCAAATAGTACAAAACGCATTAGAACGTCAGTTTAGGGTCCAATAGGGTGGATAGGGTGCATTCTTTGCGAAAAATTCTGACGCAACTTCGTGGCATGAACTTTTGCACTAGTTCGGTCCGTTTTGCACCGAGTTTCGTAAGGCAACCAAATGGTCCCGAATGCACCCAAATAGTACGAAATGCACCAGAATGTCAGTTTAGGGTCCAACGGGGTGGATCGGGTGCGTTCGTTGTGAAAAATTCCGACGCGACTTCGTGGCACGAACTTTTGCACTAGTTCGGCCCATTTCGCACCGAGTTTCGTAAGGCAACCAAACGGTCCCGAATGGACCCAAATAGTATGAAACGCACCAAAACGACAGTTTGGAGTCCGATGGGGTGGATCGAGTGCGTTTGTTGCGAAAAATTCCCACACGACTTCGTGGCACGAACTTTTACACTAGTTCGGCCCGTTTTGCACCGAGTTTCATAAGGCAACCAAACGGTCCCGAATGCACCCAAATAGTACAAAACGCACCAAAACATCAGTTTAGGGTCCAACGGGGTGGATCGGGTGTGTTCTTTGAGAAAAATTCCGACGCAACTTCGTGGCACGAACTTTTGCACTAGTTCGGCCCGTTTTGCTCCGAGTTTCGTAAGGCAACCAAACGGTCCCGAATGCACCCAAATAGTACAAAACGCAACAAAATGTCAGTTTAGGGTCCAACGGGTTGATCGGGTGCGTTCGTTGCAAACAATTCCGACGCGACTTCGAGCCACGAACTTTTGCACTAGTTCGGCCCGTTTTGTACCGAGTTTCGTAAGGCAACCAAACGGTCCGGAATGCACCCAAATAGTACAAAACGCATTAGAACGTCAGTTTAGGGTCCAATAGGGTGGATAGGGTGCATTCTTTGCGAAAAATTCTGACGCAACTTCGTGGCATGAACTTTTGCACTAGTTCGGTCCGTTTTGCACCGAGTTTCGTAAGGCAACCAAATGGTCCCGAATGCACCCAAATAGTACGAAATGCACCAAAATGTCAGTTTAGGGTCCAACGGGGTGGAACGGGTGCGTTCGTTGTGAAAAATTCCGATGCGACTTCGTGGCACAAACTTTTGTACTAGTTCGGCCCATTTTGCACTGAGTTTCGTAAGGCAACCAAATAGTCTGCAGCCAAACAGTACGAAACGCACCAAAACGTCAGTTTTGGGTCCAATGGGGTGGATCGGGTGCGTTCATTGCGAAAAATTCCGACGTAACTTTGTGGCACGAACTTTTGCACTAGTTTGGCTCGTTTTGCACCGAGTTTCGTAAGGCAACCAAACGGTTCCGAATGCACCCAAATAGTACGAAACGCACAAAAATGTCAATTTAGGGTCCAATGGGGTGGATCGGGTGAGTTCGTTGCCAAAAATTCCGATGCGACTTCGTGGTACAAACTTTTGCATTAGTTCGGCTCGTTTCGCACCGAGTTTCATAAGGCATGGTCCCGAATGCACCCAAATAGTACAAAACGCACCAAAACGTCAGTTTAGTGTCCCGCGGGGTGGATCGGGTGCGTTCGTTGCGAAAAATTCCGACACAACTTCGTGGCACGAACTTTTGCACTAGTTCGGCCCGTTTTGCACCGAGTTTCGAATGGCAACCAAACGGTCCCGAATGCACCCAAATAGTACAAAATGCGGCAAAATGTCAGTTTAGGGTCCAACGGGGTCGATCGGGAGCGTTTGTTGCTAAAAATTCCGCCGCGACTTTGTGGCACGAACTTTTGCACTGGTTCGGCCCGTTTTGCACCGAGTTTTGTAAGGCAACCAAATGGTCTGCACGCAAACAATACGAAACGCACCAAAACGTCAGTTTTGGGTCCAATGGTGTGGATCGGGTGCGTTCGTTGCGAATAATTCCGACGCAACTTTGTGGCACGAACTTTTGCACTAGTTCGGCTCGTTTTGCACCGAGTTTCGTAAGGCAACCAAACGGTTCCGAATGCACCCAAATAGTATGAAACGCACAAAAATGTCAATTTAGGGTCCAATGGGGTGGATCGGGTGAGTTCGTTGCGAAAAATTCCGATGCGACTTCGTGGTAGGAACTTTTGCATTAGTTCGGCTCATTTTGCACCGAGTTTCGTAAGGCATGGTCCCGAATGCACCCAGATAGTACGAAACTCACCAAAATGTCAGTTTAGGGTCCAACGGGGTGGATCGGGTGCGTTCATTGCGAAAAATTCTGACGCGACTTCGTGGCACGAACTTTTGCACAAGTTGGGCCCGTTTTGCACCGAGTATCGTAAGGCAACCAAATGGCCCCGAATGCACCCAAATAGTACGAAACGCACCAAAATGTCTGTTTAGGGTCCGACGGGGTGTATCGGGTGCGTTCGTTGCGAAAAATTCTGATGCGACTTCGTCGCACAAACTTTTGCACTAGTTCGGCCCGTTTTGCACCGAGTTTCATAAGGCAACCAAACGGTCCCGAATGCACCCAAATAGTATGAAACACACCAAAACGTTAGCTTAGGGTCCAACGGGGTGGATCGGGTGCGTTCGTTGCGAAAAATTCCGATGCGACTTCGTGGCACGAACTTTTGCACTAGTTCGGCCCGTTTTGTACCGAGTTTCGTAAGGCAACCAAACGGTCCGGAATGCACCCAAACAGTACAAAACGCATTAGAACGTCAGTTTAGGGTCCAATAGGGTGGATAGGGTGCATTCTTTCCGAAAAATTCTGACGCAACTTCGTGGCATGAACTTTTGCACTAGTTCGGTCCGTTTTGCACCGAGTTTCGTAAGGCAACCAAATAGTCCCGAATGCACCCAAATAGTACGAAATGCACCAGAATGTCAGTTTAGGGTCCAACGGGGTGGATCGGGTGCGTTCGTTGTGAAAAATTCCGACGCGACTTCGTGGCACGAACTTTTGCACTAGTTCGGCCCATTTCGCACCGAGTTTCGTAAGGCAACCAAACGGTCCCGAATGGACCCAAATAGTATGAAACGCACCAAAACGACAGTTTGGAGTCCGATGGGGTGGATCGAGTGCGTTTGTTGCGAAAAATTCCCACACGACTTCGTGGCACGAACTTTTACACTAGTTCGGCCCGTTTTGCACCGAGTTTCATAAGGCAACCAAACGGTCCCGAATGCACCCAAATAGTACAAAACGCACCAAAACATCAGTTTAGGGTCCAACGGGGTGGATCGGGTGTGTTCTTTGAGAAAAATTCCGACGCAACTTCGTGGCACGAACTTTTGCACTAGTTCGGCCCGTTTTGCTCCGAGTTTCGTAAGGCAACCAAACGGTCCCGAATGCACCCAAATAGTACAAAACGCAACAAAATGTCAGTTTAGGGTCCAACGGGTTGATCGGGTGCGTTCGTTGCAAACAATTCCGACGCGACTTCGAGCCACGAACTTTTGCACTAGTTGGGCCCATTTTGCACCTTGTATCGTAAGGCAACCAAACGGTCCCGAATGCACCCAAATAGTACGAAACACACTAAAACATCAGTTTAGGGACCGACGGGGTGGATCAGGCGCGTTCGTTGCGAAAAAATCCGACACAACTTTGTGGCACGAACTTTTGCACTAGTTCGGCTCATTTTGCACCGAGTTTCGTAAGGCGACCAAACGGTCCCGAATGCACCCAAATAGTACAAAACGCAGAAAAATATCAGTTTAAGGTCCAACGGGGTGGATCGGGTGCGTTCATTGCTAAAAATTCCGACACGACTTTGTGGCACGAACTTTTGCACTAGTTCGGCCCGTTTTGCACCGAGTTTTGTAAGGCAACCAATTGGTCTGCACCCAAACAGTACGAAACGCACCAAAACGTCAGTTTTGGGTCCAATGGGGTGGATCGGGTGCGTTCATTGCGAAAAATTCCGACGCAACTTTGTGGCACGAACTTTTGCACTAGTTCGGCTCGTTTTGCACCGAGTTTCGTAAGGCAACCAAACGGTTCCGAATGCACCCAAATAGTACGAAACGCACAAAAATGTTAATTTAGGGTCCAATGGGGTGGATCGGGTGAGTTCGTTGCGAAAAATTCCGATGCGACTTCGTGGTACGAACTTTTGCATTAGTTCGGCTCGTTTTGCACCGAGTTTCGTAAGGCATGGTCCCGAATGCACCCAGATAGTACGAAACTCACCAAAATGTCAGTTTAGTGTCCCGCGGGGTGGATCGGGTGCGTTCGTTGTGAAAAATTCTCACGCGACTTCGTGGCACGAACTTTTGCACAAGTTGGGCCCGTTTTGCACCGAGTATCGTAAGGCAACCAAATGGCCCCGAATGCACCCAAATAGTACGAAACGCACCAAAATGCCTGTTTAGGGTCCGACGGGGTGGATCGGGTGCGTTCGTTGCAAAAAATTCTGATGCGACTTCGTGGCACGAACTTTTGCACTAGTTCGGCCCGTTTTGTACCGACTTTCGTATGGCAACCAAACGGTCCCGAATGCACCCAAATAGTATGAAACACAGCAAAACGTTAGTTTAGGGTCCAACGGGGTGGATCGGGTGCGTTCGTTGCGAAAAATTCCGATGCGACTTCGTGGCACGAACTTTTGCACTAGTTCGGCCCGTTTTGTACCGAGTTTCGTAAGGCAACCAAACGGTCCGGAATGCACCCAAATAGTACAAAACGCATTAGAACGTCAGTTTAGGGTCCAATAGGGTGGATAGGGTGCATTCTTTGCGAAAAATTCTGACGCAACTTCGTGGCATGAACTTTTGCACTAGTTCGGTCCGTTTTGCACCGAGTTTCGTAAGGCAACCAAATGGTCCCGAATGCACCCAAATAGTACGAAATGCACCAAAATGTCAGTTTAGGGTCCAACGGGGTGGAACGGGTGCGTTCGTTGTGAAAAATTCCGATGCGACTTCGTGGCACAAACTTTTGTACTAGTTCGGCCCATTTTGCACTGAGTTTCGTAAGGCAACCAAATAGTCCCGAATGCACCCAAATAGTACGAAACGCACCAAAATGTCAGTTTAGAGTCCGACGGGGTGGATCAGGTGCGTTCGTTGTGAAAAATTCCAACGCGACTTCGTGGCACGAACTTTTGCACTAGTTCGGTCCGTTTTGCACCGAGTTTCGTAAGGCAACCAAATGGTCCCGAATGCACCCAAATAGTACGAAACGCACAAAAACGTCAGTTTAGTGTCCGATGGGGTGGATCGGGTGCTTTCGTTGTGAAAAATTCCGATGCAACTTCGTGGCACAACTTTTGCACTAGTTCGGCCCATTTGGCACCGAGTTTCGTAAAGCAACCAAACGGTCCCGAATGCACCCAAATAGTACGAAATGCACCAAAACGTCAGTTTAGGGTCCTATGGGGTGGATCGGGTGCATTCGTTGCGAAAAATTCCGACGCGACTTCGTGGCATGAACTTTTGGACTAGTTCGGCCCGTTTTGCACCGAGTTTCGTAAGGCAACCAAACAGTCCCGAATGCTCCCAAATAGTACAAAACGCACCAAAACGTCAGTTTAGGGTCCAACGGGGTGGATAGGGTGAGTTCTTTGAGAAAAATTCCGACACAACTTCGTGGCACGAACTTTTGCACTAGTTAAAGCGAGTAGACCACATCGCTGAGTTTACTTGACTTCACCGAAGATCAAGAACGTGTGCTAAGCATGGTCCGAAGATGCACCACCTGGTCACAAACATACCTCACCACCAAAAGAACACAGTTCAAAAATAAAAAAAAACATCGAGTAAAGCGATCCTACGCCCAGACCCAACGTCCTCACGTCATGATAAGCTAATCTAGTGAAAACAACAGCACTATTGCTTCTCTTATTCTGATGGTGAAAAATTCTGATATTTTGCCACAAGAAAGATAACTTCATAGCCTACAACTTTGTAGTTATCAAAAAGTGTAGGAAAAATCATTAGCATTACGTAAACTCGTGGTGAACATTAATATGACAATCTGACAGATTCTGCAGAATAGTCCTACTAAAACAGTCATAACTGAAACTCCAAAATTCGGATGAACATGATCTTTACCAATATGGAAAGCCTATGAAATTCTCTACAACTATTTTAACCACCAGAAAGTCCAAAAATGCCATTAATATTTCCAAAACTTCAGGTAATCTGACAGTTAGTCGGGTAAAATCCCAATAACACCACTGTATTTTGGATCGAAACAACATACCTCACTCGAAAGTGAGCCTAGAGATTACACTAACCATAATTTTACAACACCAACTTTAATGGTAAATGTTATTATAAATTGAGTGTGAGAATTTAGATGGAGTACCTCAGAAGTTTGAAAGTAAATAAGTTCTTCAGAGTTTATAATAGTGGAAAAGAAAACGATATCTAGCGACGATATATGACATCATGATGAAGCCCGTACATGACGTCAATCTCACCAAGTATTCCAAAAATGACCTGAAAATAAGGTTAAAAGCAAGACTGAGTATAATAATACTCAGCAAGGCTGACCCATCTAAGGGTATAACATAGCCCTTTAGCTAGACATGCAAAGTTTCTGAAGGCTCTGGAGTTTCTTTTGCTGAAAAGCAATAAAGAGTAGGTCCTTACTTTTAAATTTTAGCTTTCAGGTTCTAGTTTCATTATCCATTCTAGATTTGCACCTATCTATACAAGCATGGTATAGAAATTATTTGCATCCAACAAGATTAAGTATCATCTTTGTTTCACTTCTTACTCTATGTGGCAAAGAGATTAAGCAGTCTCAATATCCGTGAGAGGCGGAACAGTTCGAACCGAATTTCAATCCTTGCAAGGTAAACCTAACACACACGCTTGGAGCACCATTGAGTCACTCCAAAGCAACCTTTTGCCTTTCATTCCGGTTCGTGGATCAGTGCCACTATCCCCGACTATAGGGCACCACACCTCATCCCTCATAGTCGTAGTTGTAGCGCTACTTAACATAATTTCCATCTCACTCATTTTATCCATCCTATCCCTAAGAGAGAGTGGGGGGGGTATGTCCACTTGCCGGTCCGACTGGTTACTAGGCTTGCCGTGTACCATATTTACGTCATGTGGCTAGTACTTTCAAACGCTTAATCAACACTACCACACACTGCGGCCTTATCAAGTTTTATCAACACAGACAGATTACCACCATGAAACTTGTATCCCAATCCATCCATGGTCCTTATAGTGATTGCAGAAAGTAAACAATCAACTCCTATAAAGCTCGCAAGTGATAGGGAATCACTCGACTTTTACCGGTCCTATTAGCATAGCATCTATTTTGGACTCAGTTCTAGTGTTCAATCAATAGGAATCTAGAATTATGAATCTAAGGTTTTCATTCAACTCCAATAACTTAAATGTACCAATAAATAGTAACAATAAGTTGTATAAATTAAAATAATAGGATTATGCACCGGGGCTTGCCTTTGGTGATGTCTATAGAGTTAGTAAGCTTTAGCTCTTCCGAATCAAAGTTCGGAACTTCAGTTAATTCCACAATGTTGGTCTGGACTTCATGCAGTTCACTTTTGGACTTCGAGTTCACACTCAGGTCTTCGTTATCTTCCGTAACGTTGACTTGGACTTTGGAAATATCCTCGTCTAGTCCTTGAATGAGTTCGTACATTCCATCGACTAGCGATATTATTTCTATATGCAATGCAGTACTCGAAATTAGTGAAGTGCTTACGTATAACTTTCCTTCACTAAAAAGTTGTTATCCAATAAAGTAAATATTTAAGACTAGCTTAAAAGTGTTACTTTACTGGGCAATCGTTTATAGAGTAAAAGTAAACACAACAATTTCCATAAAATAACAAAGCTAATTACATTGAATAACAAGGTTCGAAATCAAAAGAAAGGTAATTCTATTTAGGAACAGGGGGTGGGTTGAATTCAAATTTAGAATTTGAATTCAAAAGAATTTCAACCATTCAAACGTAAACTCAAAATTAAAAAGGAAAGATCATGTATATGAATCAAATCTAAACATGGAGCTTATTCTAGCAAAAACAATACTAGCATGTATGAATTAACCTTAAAACTCAAACATAAATCCAAAACTCAAGCTAAACAATGCAAAAATTTTCCCAAAAATTACCATAAACTATTTATGATTAGTAGAGCCCATGGTTAAAAGATGACCCCAAGAAATTAACAAATACATGCTTTAATAAAATAAATAGGTGCATATGCTAGAAATAAACAAAGCACATGAAATAACAAGAAAAAAATCAAGCATAACAAAGCTATGGTTAAAAATATATAAATAAAATACTCATTTGCTAACAAATAAATTAGAGCACACAATATAATGTTTCGTACAAACTTTAGTAGCCAAAGTTGTAGAGCTAGTGAAGAGGAGCACAACAAAATTAATTTAGCATTTGTCTGATTTTTCTACATTTTTCTAGGAATTTTCTAAGTTCACAAGTTTAAAAGAAAAGGGCTCTGAAAATTTTGCATGAAGGACCCTAGAAACAAAAGAAGCACTGCAATTGGGTCCCTGGCCATGACCGGCGATGGGGAGTCCCTGGCCGGCCAAATTTCGGCGAGCTCCCTCGCCGGGGGTGGGGGCTCTGTAGGGGAAAAGCATGAGTGGCTCAAGGGCTACCTCTGGGGGTGCTCGGTTCATAGGGAGATGGCCGGATTTGGGCTCGCCGCGGGGAGGAGCGGCCGGCAATGGTCTGATCCGTGGCGACGGCACACTAGCGAGGCGGGGAGGTGATGGCCTGGCTTGGAATGTTCGGTGGGAATTTGAGAACCCGGTCTGGGGTTTGGTTTGGGCAAAGGGAGGCCGAAGGTGTGAGCTCGGCGGTGAGCTCAAGCTCTACACAGCAATGGCGGGTAGGGCGGCGGTGATGTGTTGGATATGCAGGCCGGCTGGGGCTTTTATAGCCAAAGGAGGGAGAGGATAGGCTCTCAGAGGAGGGAATAGATCCCTTCAGGTAGTGGGCGAGCTTCAACGGCAGGGCTGGCTTTTCTAGCGGCGGGCCGACGAGGTGGCGGAGTACGGCGTCGTGGTGCATGTGTAGGGGCTAGCGAAGTCGGTTCCGTTGGCGGCGGAGAAGGGTACTTCATCGCGTGGAGTCGGTGCTCTGAAGCGGCGCAGTAGGATGGGGGCGGGGAACAGCGGCGGTGTCCAAAACGACGGCGAGACTGAAAAGTGTTCAACATGAAAGTTGTTCAGTTTTTCAAGCTCTGCAACTTTCATGTTGTGCAAATTTTCACTAGATCAAAGGATTTGAAAATATTTTGAAATCCGCCAAAACTTTTATTTGCAAATAAACATAACTTAAGTTTTGAAATTGCAAGGGTAGCCTTAAGCATAAAAATGTCTTTTTATGAGGGTAAAAGTGAGAAATAAAATATACATTTTAATCCCTCATAAATTTTTGGAAATTTTGCCTTTTGCAAAACTATTTTATAAAAAAGAACTTTGCATTTTTCCAAAATAAGAAAAATACCCTTGCTTTGGAAATCATGGTTTAATTTTTTAAATCAACACAAAAATTATATTTTTAATCCCTAAAACCTGGATTGTCACAGGTTCCTCTTGCAAACAACAAGGACGAAGGGGATGATGATGACAACTACGACGATTCCACTCTGTTTCCCCTTCTTCTTTGCATCCAACCTCGCTGCACTACACCACATGAGGCGGCACCACCATGAACAGCGAGAAAAATCTATGGAGATGGGGAAAATGGAAAGAGGAGAGGAATCTCAACCATTTTTTGGAGAGGAACGACGAGGATCGACGAAGACGTGCCCTAGTTTCCCTTCTCTTCTTCTCTTCTCTTCCTCTCCTTCTCCCTTCTCTTTTCTCGATCTGCTCATGACAAAGGGTGGTGCAGGGAGGGGCGACGTCTTAGGGTTTAGAAAGGGAAGGGGTACTGCAGCACGACGTCACTGTAGCGGGGGTTACTGTAGTGTGGCCCCTCGCCTAGCCACTTGAAAAATCTATAACTTTTTGATCCGAACTCCAAACGCGTCATGTAAGTAGTCAAACAGAATGTACTCGACGAGCTCTACGCAACCACAATGTCTGTTCGTCCATTCAAGCAATGGAGCAAAAAAAATAATTTTTGCTATCAACTTTATGTATTCCCATCTGGAAAGCGTATTTTGCCCTTTATTCATCTTGGGTGTTACATTCTCCCCTCCTTAGAGGAATTCGTCCTCGAATTCAGCATTAGTAACGCAAGAGTGGGGAAAAGAACCACATAGACAACTAATTACTTACCAGACTCGAAGAGCTCCAGATATTTGTCGCGCATCTGCGCCTCCAATTCCCATGTGGCTTCCCGCTCGGACTAATTAGTCCATAGCACCTTCACATACTTGATGGTCCTATTCCGCATAACGCGGTTAGAAAAATCCAATATGCACACTGGGTGACACTCCATAGTCAAGTCCTCTTGAATAATCACTGGCTTAACATCAATCTTCTATTCTGGATCCTTCAGATACTTCCTCAGCACCGATACATGAAACATGGGGTGGATACCACTCATCGACTCAGGCAACTTCCAACGATAAGCTGAAGCTCCAACTCGAGCGGTAATCATATACGGTCCAATGTACCTCGGGATGAGCTTTCCTCTAGTACCAAAATGAACAACACCTTTTTTTTCGGCGGCACCTTTAGAAGAACCTCATCACCAATTGAGAACTCTAAATCCCTCCTCCATACATTTGCATAACTCTTCTGATGACTCTGAGCAGTCAACAAGTTTTGACGGATCCTTCGTACCTTATCATGAGTCTGTTGTACCCAATTCTGACCAACCAAAGACCTCTCACCCACAACATCCCAACAGAGTGGTGAAATACACATGCGGCCATACAATGCTTCATATGGAGCCATTTTGACACTAGCCAGATAGCTATTATCATAAACAAACTCTACCAAAGGCAAGTGATCCCAACTACCCTTCTAGGAGAGGACACAAGATCGCAATAAGTCTTCTAATGTCTGAATAGTACGCTCCGACTGACCATCTGTCTGATGGTGAAAAGCAGTGCTCAGATCTAATCTAGTGTCCAAAGCACTATGCAAACTTCTCCAAAAGTTGGGTACAAATGTATAAACCTAATTAAAAACAATAGACTTAGGCACACTTCATGGGAACCAAATGGGCAACCTTTGCGAGTCTATCAATTACAACCCAAATAGCATCCTTCCCTCCTAGGGGAACAAGGGAAACCCACCACAAAATCCATGGTAATGTTCTACAATTTCCACATAGAGTTCTCCAATGGTTTCAACAATCCAGCTGGCCCCTGATCCTCAGTCTTCACTTTTTGACAAATACCACATGAGGTCACATATTTAGCAAAATCAACTCACATCCGCTTCCACCAGAAACTTTGCTTCAAATCCTGATATATCTTTGTCTCACCAGGGTGCACTATATATGTACTGCGATGAGCATCCCTCAAAATCTCCATCTTTACTGCAGCTTTTTGTGGTAAACAAAGGCGACCTCTAAGAAAAATAGTGCCATCCTCCTCCATACTAAACTCATGGGGTCTTCCCGCCTCAATACGCTTGCGAACAACCTAAAGCAAGGGATCCTGCAATTGTGCCACTCGCACCAACTCACGCAATAGTGATTGAATCAACATCCTAGTCTCCTCACGTGCAACACCAGCATAACAAAAAGAAATGCCCAAACGGTCCAAGTCAGCTATCGCAGACAAACAAGTCATAGGAACACCAGTCCTACTAAGCGCATATGCAACGTCTGCCATGCCAGGATGATACTGGATAGTCAAATAATAGTCCTTAATCAATTCAAGCCACTTCCTCTGTCTCAATTTTAACTCCTACTGAGTGAAAATGTACTTTAGACTCTAATGATCCATAAAGATATCACACGACTCACCATAAAGATAAGCCTCCAAATCTTCAATGTAATAATGCACTGCTTCTAACTCTAAGTCACTGTGTTGGATAATTCTCCTCATGCTTCCTCAACTGCCAGGATGCATAAGAGATCATCCTACACTCCTACATGAGCACAGAACCAAGACCGACACGGGAGGAGTCCGTGTACACTGTGAAATGCTTGCCACTCTCTGACAACACTAAAATAGGAGCACTCACCAGCTTCTCCTTCAGAGTATGAAAGCTCGCCTCACATCATCAGTCCAACAAATGGAGCACCCTTCATTGTTAGCATCGTCATCGGCTTTGCAATGGTTGAAAAATTCTGAACAAACTGAGGATAGTGTCCGGCAAGACCAAGAAAACTTCGAACCTCTATAAGAGTACTTGGTCTTTGCTGGTCCATATCAGAAGCTACATTCTTGGGATTGATAGTGATTCCATCCAGATTAAGTCTTCTATAATCCACTCAAAGCCTTTTGGTTTATTCCTTTTCCTCCACAAATATTATAGGAGCGACCCAAGGTGGGACACGGTCTAATGAATCCCTTCGATAGAAGATCATCAATCTGCTTCTTCAATTCCGTTTGCTCAACGACTGCCATCCTATATGGAGGCCCAAAGATGTGTTGAGTTCCAAGAATCAACTTAATCTTAAATAGATGCTCCCTTTTAGAAGGGAAACCAGACAGCTCATCAGACAAATTCTTTGCCATCTAACCATGGTGACAAGGGTTAGCCTTTACTATATGGAACAATTGCATAATGACCTAACATTCTTGTTGGCATGCCTCAAAACAAAGCACCTGCTATTAGAACTGAGCTTAGAGAGAACTCTTCTCCAATTTTGTCTTTGGACTTCTTGTAGATGATGGTAAAACACTTGAACTCCTTCACAATTAACGAAAAAGAAAATACTAAGGAATCACATATGGATCCATTAGGACAACACTATCCAAGCATTATACTTTCTTCACTTGTAGCTCCAACCACATGATGTCACATTTTCAAGTAAACAAACCTTTTTTTGATATAGCAAACATGCCAAACACTTCAATTGGCATGTGTATCCGCCCACACATCAAAACTTTACTTCAAATAATCCATTTAATGAGAATACTTTATTTAACCTTCTCATCAAATACCCTAGAACAACTACTCATACCTCCACTACAACCTAAAACTTTAAGCTAAGAGTTAGCTTCACTTTCTTAGCTCAACTCGATCCATCAAAGAATATAGGAGAGAAATCAGAGAACTTAAGTCTCATGAAGAATCATCAAAGTGACACCACAACATTTCCTCCTTCAAAGCAAGAATGTCTTAGAGCTTCCCTTGACATGAGCATCATTAAACAACCAGCAGCACTAGGTCAGCTACCACTATGTTTGTAGACTCACACCAACATGGCATCACATCTTTATTCCATTAGTAGATGCCTTCTAGAATGTCCATGCTACACCAACCAATAAGGTTTATGCTTCATAACATCATATTTCTGAAACATTGTGTGAATCATGGCAGGTTCCTAATAAAGGATGATAAAATCACCATGAAACAACCTCCGAAACTATTGTCCTTATAGGCACTAGCCTAGAACAATTATGAGTCATCATCCTCACAAATTTGTCACTTGCACCATATTATAAAATGTCATTTAAGCTATGTGAATAGAAGAACATTTGATACACTTCTTCTATTAGATCAACTGAACCACTATGGTAGGTTAAAACAAAACCACTTAGATAGTTATTGTAGCCATCAAGGCCACTAAAACACATAGACTAGTCAAACAAGGCTACAAAGCCTCCGTTACTTCAAGTCACATTAAGCATGCAAACTAACACCAAGCACAATACTAGGCTTAAACACTAACAACCTCACAGAACTCCACCTTAGTCTATTAACACCTCACCTTGACGACCAACTGGGGACATTGAATATAGTGGAAAGAAACCTACACCAGGCTAAGGTTTGGCTGAAACATCGTCACTCCAATCTATAGGACAAGGCACATAATGACCCACCCATTTGATATATCAAGACAAAATAGTTACAATGCACGACATGGCGGCCAATCCATCCGTCATTGAACCATTTCCTTTGAATAAAAATAGTTGGGTCAACCTAACCCTCGGCCAACCTCACTTGACAAAGCAGAGAGGCATTGTGAGGGCCCTCCACTCAACCCATCTGCAAAGCCAAACTTAATCTATTCTATAGCGTTCAAAACCTATTGGATCTTACAGGCCACGATAACAGCAAAAGCCTCCAATTCTTAGACCATTGAAGAAAAGATATTTGCAACTATTTAAAATAACAGCGCAAACAACATCAACACAAAAATACAAAAATAACACAAGCCAAAGATAAAGCAAGGAAAGGAATTGCACTTTTATATAAAAACTCCCATTCCTACACGTGCAAGTGTGTCAAGTTTTATTGTTGGTCAAAAAATTATCATAACAACTTAAGCTTAGAACCTATAACCTAGGCTCTGATTACCAGCTGTAACACCCCAGAAGAAAAACACAACAATCCTGTAGAGAATTGCCACACTGCAGCACAAGAATATAACAAAGTACGCGGAAGCAACATAAATTGTTCAGATAGATTAACAGAATTTCACTGGAGTGAAATAAACATTTCACAAACTGAACCACGCGAGAGAATTTGAAACAACATCAGAATCTCAACATCCAAATATTTTATTATAAAACATTGGTTCAACAAAAATTGATATGTGTGTGCACACGTGCTGCTACTCCCATCCCAAGCATGCAACGTCCAAGCTCAAGCACCTGTGAGGGGAAAATCAAGTGTGAGGTTTACGAAAAAACCTCAGCAAGCAAACTGCTTTAACCAAGCAATTTAAATCACAATTTGATTAAATATTGGATTAATAATTCATAGAAAAGAGCATCATAATGAGATAGTGTAACTTTAGGTAGAGATCTTCATAAAGATGCTTCAATGCATATGCAAATTGTGCAATGCATTATGAATGCTTCAATGCACATGCTTATGGTGCAATGCAATGGATGACTTCACTTCTACCCACAAATCCCAAGGAAGGAAGTGAGGACTGCAACCACATTGCTATATCTCAACGTGCGTTGCTGTATCAGTACTTACCACACAAATCCGGCTACAGTTTCTTCATATGCATCTTCAATATGAGAGTGCAAAAGTATGATTGCAATGCATGAACTTAATATACCTCCAAAATTTATAACTCCAAGAGCAAAGCCACAAGTGGATAAATATATAAATCCACAAATAAAGAAAAATTCAGATCTTATCTGGCTAGTGTGAGCTTCTGAAATTTAATGGAGGCAATTCAAATAACAAAGTTAAAGCGAGTAGACCACATCGCTGCGTTTACTTGCCTTCACCGAAGATCAAGAACGTGAGCTAAGCACGGTCCGAAGATGCACCACCTGGTCACAAACATACCTCACCACCAAAAAAACACAGTTCAAAAATAGAAAAAAGCATCGAGTAAAGCGATCCTACGCCCAAACCCAACGTCCTCACGTCATGATATGCTAATCTAGTGAAAACAACAGCACTATTGCTTCTCTTATTCTGATGGTGAAAAATTCTGATATTTTGCTACAAGAAAGATAACTCATAGCCTACAACTTTGTAGTTATCAAAAAGTGTAGGAAAAATCATGAGCATTGTGTAAACTCGAGGTGAACATTAATCTGACAATCTGACAGATTCTGCAGAACAGTCCTACTAAAACAGTCATAACTGAAGCTCCAAAATTCGGATGAACATGATATTTACCAATCTGGAAATCCTATGAAATTCTCTACAACTATTGTAACTACCGTAAAGTCCAAAAACGCCACTAATATTTCCAAAACTTCAGGTTAACAGACACTGCCTAGAATTACAGGACTGAAAAACAGTCAGATTCCAACCTTAGTTTCTCCCTCATCTTAAATCCGATTGAGGTGTTCTCTGCGGCCATGGAAACATCTCTAACTCTTCTCCAACTCATATAAAGGTTTGATATTTTTTTGAGATCATTAGAATCACGAAAAACTGCCACAAATAGGAACTGCGTAGATTGATGGCGTGCTGAGAATAGCGACGAGGGCAAAACCTTAACCCTAGTCCAAAAGGCGACCAATACCGCTACTCCCAAGAGCTAAAAACTTCTAAAACCAGGGGGAAACATGTTCTATAGCAAGGGCATGTCTCACCTAGGGGTTCCCCTTGCAAACAACAAGGGCGAAGGGGATGATGACGACAACTACGACGATTCCACTCCATTTCCCCTTCTTCTTTGCATCCAACCTCGCTGCACTACACCACATGAGGCGGCACCACCATGAACAGTGAGAAAAAGCTATGGAGATGGGGAAAACGGAAAGGGGAGAGGAATCTCAACTGTTTTTTGGAGAGGAACGACGAGGATCGATGAAGACGTGCCCTAGTTTCCCTTCTCTTCTTCTCTTCTCTTCCTCTCCTTCTCCCTTCTCTTTTCTCGATCTGCTCACGACAAAGGGCGGTGCAGGGAGGGAAGACGGCTTAGGGTTTATAAAGGGGATGGGTACTGTAGCACAGTGTCACTGTAGTGTGGGCCCCTCGCCTAGCCACTTGCAAAAATCTATAACTTTTTGATCCGAACTCCAAACGCGTCATGTAAATAGTCAAACGGAATGTACTCGACGAGCTCTACACAACCACAGTGTCCATTCGTCCATTCAAGAAATGGATCAAAAAAAATAATTTTTGCTATCAACTTTATGTATTCCCATCTGGAAAGCGTATTTTGCCCTTTATTCATCTTGGGTATTACATCCTTGAAGGGCCAGCTCCCAGAATCGACCGAAGAAGCACTGATTCCTGCGGCTTTCATCGAAAGTCGTCAAGTGCAAGTCCTCAGAGCGCAGAAACGACTCGCCGATCAGCTTCAGCAAGAGCAAATCACCAAGATGAGGGATGGTCTCAAAAATCTCGTGGATTCCACTCAAGCAAAAATCAACTCCCTGACACAATCAAAAGCTCAGCTGGAGAAGACCAAGAACAATCTAGAGGCATGGCATGAAACCCTCCTCAAACAACTCAAACAGGTAAACCAAGAGATTGCCGATGTAAATAACAGTTTATCTGAACTCCCATCGGCACTCTAGCGGCTTGAGGATGAGAAGCGTAATCAAGCTCGCCAAGCGTATCAGCTACAAAAAAGCATTCAGCCGATTCCGAGCACCATCGACGCCGACCAAAGAGAAGTCGAAGAGGCTGACAACATCCGCCTGTGTGCGGTAACTGCGATCCAGAACGCTCTTGGATCTTTGTAAGGAACTTGATGATATTTTGTGTTTTAATTCTGGAAGTCGTCCATCGTGACGCAAACAGTTCATTTGCTCTGTGATGTGTGCCTGTCATGTGAACTCCAGAACTCCATTGTCATGGTGAACAATATTTTGTAGTATACAAGCATTAATTCCACCAAACAAAATATCTCTTCCTTTTATCTATATTTTTATTGTTCTAAGGGCGACGCGTATCGCATCGGCCATAAACTAACCGATGTACTCAAATTACGATCGGCTTTTCATATTTTTTGCACTGAAGGCAATACTTATCGTATCGGCTATGATCCCTAGTTCAACCGATGTAATTACTCATTAGTTATACTTCCATCCATTAAGACTCATCTGAAGGACTATCCACTTGGACTGATGCAGATTCATAATCGGCTACTCACAAGAAATCTTTCTCCCATGCATGGCCAGAAAAACAACTCATGTTGTCATAACTCACTGTATGAGCTTCAGCCGATGCTATGCTAAATGATGAATCGGCAGGCACCACCTCAATAGCATCATCAATCCATTGTATGAGGCATTGATGCATGGTAGACGGAATGCAGCAATTGGCATGAATCCAATCCCGTCCCAAAAGCAAACTGTATGAACCCTTGCCATTAATAACAAAGAAGGTGGTAGGAAGGGTCTTACTACCGATTGTCAAGTCAACGCATAATGCCCCCAAAGCGGGAGACACCGCTCCTTCGAAATCCTTGAGCATCATGTCTGTCTTAGTTAAGTCATCACTGCTCTTCCCAAGCTTGCACAGCATTACATAAGGCATTATATTCACGGCTGCACCTCCATCCACCAGCATCTTTGTAATCGGTTTGCCATCAACAAACCCCTTCAAGAACAGAGCCTTAAGATGCTGGCACCTGTCATCTTCTGGCTTCTCAAATGTGGCTGGTACTGGCTCTAAAGCCAATTGAGCCATTGCTTCTTCCAACTCTGGATCTTCATCACTACCAGCTGGAGCCATAAACTCCCTTGGCATCATGAAGACCATGTTAACAGGTGCAACCGATGAATCGGGATCTTGTTTATTGTCGGCTTTTGGCTTGACACGCCAAACTTGCGATTTGACTCCCTTCCTGTTTTGAGTCTGTTCTTGTTCCTCTTCTATGATCTCCAGTTGGCGTAATCTCTGAACACGCCTTTTCTGTGATCTTGTCAAGCCTGCAGGACACCATTGAGGTTGACTAGTATGATGTGTGAATGGTTCTCTCTCAGGATCCTTGTGCATCGGCTGATCATCTTGTACTCTGTCATCGGCCATCTATTCTAGTCGATCATCTGCAGGTATTCTACCTCCAGAAGGATCATGAAGCGTGACTCTACCCCCAAGCCGATCATGCACAGAAACTCTGCCCCCACAGCCGATCATGCACTGAAGTGCGCTCACGTCTGCATGACTCATCGTCAAAACATGGCTTTTTATATGATCGGCTGCCATACTATCTGCCGTTGCATTCAGGGCAATTATCTGCCAATGGCAAAGTCAGACATTCCTCCCAGCAATAAATGAAGGAAGGACACTTCCAATGTTCTTTCTCACGGCGTGCCTCTTCTTCCCTGCGTTGCTGCCTTTCACGATCTCGTTGGAATTTTCTCAACAGCATCCGTGACGTGACACGTCTTTGTGGCGCCGAAGAAGTTTCGGCGTTATCTTGAGGTCCTTTTCGCCTGACCTCATCGGCTGATATCTGTGCGTCGAGATCAACAACTCCAGATTTCTTAGCCGATTGCGATGTCAAGACCTTAGCTTGCGGTGAACTCTTCTCTTTACCAATGTCCACCATGTTTGTAGCAAATGGATGCTGATCAATCTTCATCATCTTTTTAGGCACTTCAAATTTGAGCCTTCCTTGCTCAAAGGCTAACTAAATCTGCTGACGGAAGACCTTGCATTCATTTGTATCATGAGAGGTTGCATTATGCCACTTGCAATATTTCATATTTTTGAGCTCCTCTTCCGATGGGATCTTGTGATATGGCTTCAACTTGATCAGCCCTTCTGACAATAATAAATCAAATATTTTGTCAGCCTTGGTGATGTCGAACCCAAATGATTCAGGCTCCTTTTTTTCCAAATGGACACGACACTGGCTTCTTGCTATTTTGCACCCACTCTGCCGATGCAACTATTTCTTGTTCTCCATCAGAATCAGGACCATCGGAATACTCAATGTAATTTACCTTCTTCTGGAAACTCTTCTTTGGCTCATAGGACCGAATTTCTCCTGTCATCCGACTTGCAATTTGGTCGATGCTTTCGAACTCTTGTGACGCATATTTTTCCTTGATGTGTGGCAAGAGTCCCTAAAAGGCTGCATCGGCCAGCTGTTGGTCTGACAAAACCAAACTGTAGCATCTGTTCTTGACATCTCTAAATCTTTGTATGAAAGCAGACACTGATTCATCTTTCCTCTGCCTCAAACTTGTCAGATCTGTCAATTTCAGCTCTGTAACTCTAGAGAAGAAGAACTGATGAAATTGTTTTTCCAAATCGGCCCAGTACAAGATAGAATTGGCTGGAAGCGTAGTAAACCAAGCAAAGGCTGATCCAGACAGAGACATGGAAAACAATTGGACCCTGAGTGCGTCTTGATTTGTTGCCTCTCCACACTACAAGATGAATCTATTAATATGCTCTATAGTAGAAATATCTTCTTGTCCCGAAAACTTGGTGAAATCAGGAACCTTGTACTTGTGTGGGAAAGGGATCTGATCATAGGCAGCAGGATAAGGCGTCCTGTACATGACATATTGTTGCTTTGGCCTTAATCCAAACTGTTCCCTCATCACCTCAGCTATCTTTGTAGTCCAATTAACTTGCTGTTCCATTACCGGCATCTGTAGAGGAGAAACTGTAGCTGTAGCTTGTGTAGCCGGCGTAGGTTGTGGCGATGCAAGAGTCATCGGCTAGGATGCCGATGCCATATAGGATGTCTGCTGAGCCATCTGATTAGTTGTCGGCTGATAAAGCATCATCTCAGATGTGGCCATCGGCTGTGATGCCGATGGGCTAGCCGACTGTTGGGGCGCATACTGCACATACGACACATTGACATGTCGCACAGATCCTGTCATGGTATCCTGGAATACCCAATTAACTCCACTCCGATGAGGGGACTTTGATATTAAGACTTCTATAGGAGTGATGGGTTGAACGAGCATCGCAAGGTTCTACTGTGGAGCCATCAGCTGTGTTGCTGATGCTTTGACTTGATTCGTCATCTGAGGTAATGACGTGTCCTGCTGATGACTCATCGGCTGAGTAGCCGATGCACTGTTCTGCCCTATCGCTGACGGAACAAAGAATCCTGTAGGCATACCCAATCCAGTCACTGGGTTCCACCCAGCTGGGAATCCTGAAACAGCTCCTCCCTGGATTGATGCAATGATTGACGGAGAAGTTGTGAAAATGGGAGCTGTTTGAGATGGCAGTGTTGTACTGGTGGTCTGCGAGGATGCAGGCATGCTGCTATTTTCCGGTCAGCTACTCGAAGCCGATGGAGCTGTTGCTGCAGTTGACCCTATGGGAGCAAAGTTCATCTGGCCATGCTGCATGTAGCATGGTTCCGTGTAACCCTGGAACGTTCCTTCTCCCAATGTCTTGATCACAGCATTGTGCACTGTATGGGTCATGATAGGTGCACTGTTGATGAATGCCTGTCCCACAGCCTGATGAACCATGTCTATCATCTTGTTGTCGCATTGAGCCTCTGTAAACGGTTGTAGAGTTGGGAAGTCAAACTTCTTAACCACTTCTCCAGATCTATTAGCACTATAAGACTTGAGGCATTCACGCTTGTATTTTTCCACAGCTTCGAGCAACTCGTTCTTCTGTTCTTCTTTAAGCTTGTCCTCATCAACAGGGATGTAGTTGTCACCATTGACACTAGATCCATCTGCAAGTATTGTCATGTTGAAGCTTCAGGTCCCACTGGGCATGCCAGAAGATGTGTTGATGCAAAAATCAACACACTGGAATCTGAAGGCACCGTTCGCCAAGATTCAGAAAGTGTACCAAGCGTGCCAGTCAATATGACCTGTAAATTGACAAGGAATCGGCAAACGTTAAATTCGAGAGCGTATCAGCTAGAATTCCAAATATCTCTCACAGGTCGTATCATCAGGCGTTGCCGATACAGATAACGACAAAGTGTAATTAATGCGAATAAAGAACAGACGTGCGTAACAGCTAGTTTAGCCGATACGATAAACGACAAAACCGGCTCAAATTAGCCGATCTCACGTGCGTAACAGTATAAAAGCTACAAATGTGTAACTTAAACAATGTTATTCGATTACACTTGAAACAGATCTAAATCAGCTCAATAATATTTTGACAGTATCACGAGATTCCACAGCCGATTACACATGTTTTAGGGCAGATAAGTTTGATAAAAGCCAAACAATAGGAAAAACCTATAAATCTAGCAAATATCGATAAATTGTGAATAAATCTAGACGAGAAAATAGCGATGCGCCAGAGATCAAAGCCTAGATTATATTTGATAACTTTTGAATAGATCTGAACAAAGCCATAGCGATGCGCCCAGAAGCTAAAGCTCAGATTTACTCAGTAAATGAAAACTCACCAATAGATCAAGCTGCTCGAATGTGAGGCGTCCTTGATCAACTCGAAAGAACTCACAGAAAAGGAAAAAGGCGAAGTCGCCGACTTGAAATTAAAGTACGAGGAAATTGTAAAGTTGTGTTGTATTGAATGTGTATCAGTTTTTCCAGACCCCGCAAGGTCACTATTTATAGCCTAAGCTAGACAACTCCTAGCTGATTATGGCAAACCCAAGACTTGATGAAAAAGAAAAAGATTTCGTAAATTAAAGATAAGTCGAGCTAAACCAGGACTCTATCGGAATCTAAACAAATCTGGCCATTCCACCTACCAACAGAATCCCCGTTAGTAACAATATCACCTGTCGATCCTTGTATCAGATACGCTATCTCCTTCCAAATTGGTAGCCTTCTCTACCCATTGGCAACAACATCATCGGCTGATTTCCATACGCATCGATTCCTTCCAAACTGGAATATTCTCCTGGCCCATCGGCAAAGGTAAAATCGGCCGATTCCCACGTCATGCACGTCAGCTCTTTCCAGATCAGCAATCCTTCTCCATTCCACTGGTTATCTCGATACATGTCAAAAAATGGTGTCAACAGAGTACTCGACTGCGTCTAGTAGCCAGAGTTGTCCTTCCTCAGACACTGGATATGAGCTGCTGCAACATGTAGACGAGCACGAGCTTTTTCTAATTCAGGAGTGTTGGGCAGTGTCTCGAATACCTGGAATACAGCGGCCATGTTAGCAGATGGCGTGGCGAAGACGTCATGGCCGTCGTACTCCAGCACGAACTCGTCCTCCAGGTTTTGAGCCCACATGGGGGAGCATCGTCATGCCACCCTGGGGTGACGTCCTTCAACACCGTCGAGGTCTTCCTCAGCACACTGGATGGTTGCATCGTTCTCGCGCCGGGTGGCACGATTAGCGTTGCGGTTGAGGCGCATATCGCGTTCTTCTTGTGCTTCCCCATCAATGGAGTCCAAGTCAGAGGAGACGACGGAGATCTAGCGCCGATCGATTGGCCTGTCGCGGTTGGGTGGGAGGGTGATAAGTTCCATCTGGAACTCCTGATCTGGCCCTGAGGCCGAGTCAAATCCGATCCGATCCGAGTTAGATCTAAACGGATCTAGGGTAGGGAGGCTCCTGCGAGGTACTCGAAGCGGATCCAAGTACACTGCCGAGTTGTTGCGCAAACCGAACGGCATGTGGCCCGAGTCGCCTGGACGACGCAGGGCATTTTCACCCAGTTGGATGCACTCGGCGATGGAGTTGCTGACGCGATCGATCTGAGAGAACATATCGTTAGAGGATATGACAAGGCGATGAGTCATCCTGCGGCGAAGGATCGCCGTGTCATCAATCTCGAGTTCAGAAACTCGTCGAGTGATGAAGCTTGGGGCAGTCAGATCAGATCTGACCCTAGAGGAAGAGCCGCTCTCGGTGGTCGAGGGGCTGGTGGGTGGGTTTCGAGGAACCATCGTCTCCGGGAAGCTCCCTAAGGTGAAGGAGAGACCGACAGCGGCCTCCATCTGGACGGCGACGTTGGCGGAGAAGAAGATGCCGCCCTTGAATGCCATCGAACTCAAAGCAAGGACTCCTGAGAATCTCCTACCTGGCGCGCCAACTGTCGGATTGCGATTCCGGCAAGTCCACCAGGGGTATGCCCGGCGATAAGTTTCAGGTGAGGGATCCCGGAGCCAACAGATCAATGGTTACGTGATGACGCAAGGGTTTGGACAGGTTTGGGCCGCTGAGATAGCGTAATACCTACGTCCTGTTGGTTGCTATATTAGGCTTGCGAGGCGGAAGATGATGTGTCATGTGTTGCGATGTTGTGTTTCCTATGGATCCCCCATGTCCCCTTTATAGTCTAGGAGGCGTCGGTAACAAGCAAGGGAGAAGATCTACTCAGGTTGTTTACAAGGAAGGCAGTCAGTTAAGATCCCTAGATTTCCAGGCGTCTCTGTTTAGCCGTCATCCTGATCCGTAGAGGACCCTTCCGCCGTCCAGCTGAGTGCCTGTCCGCCTGGTAGTTCTAGCAGAGTAGATGAGCAAGGTAGAAACCTAGACTCAGAGACCCCACTCGGTAGGGAGGTACCTAAATTTACCTCCGTCAATAGGACTTGCCGCATTGTAACTACTCGTACAGAAGTAGGACTAGTCGATGTAAGAAAACTACTCGATAGTCAATGGGAAGGACTCCAATAGTACTCGAATAAGACTTTCCATGTAACCCTGTCCCCCCAGACTATATAAGGGCGGGCAGGGACCCCTCCGAATCTCCATCAATCCTCAAGGTAATACAAACAACCACACAAGACGTAGGGTATTACGCTCTAGGCGGCCCGAACCTGTCAAAATCTTTGTGTTCCTTGTACCATCGCGTTCCTGATCTCGGCGAGTCCCTGCCTAGAATCAACTACTTCGGGGATACCCATAGTAGGCTTGGCAGTTAAACACCGACAGGATCTGCTCCTGTAGTGACATCAATTATACCATCATATCTCATCAGCGACATCTCCCCGTTCCAAAGGAAAAGCAAGATCTGAAGATCCAAAGCCAAATATCTTTTGTACTCGTTACCCATCTTGTTTTCTCCTTATCAAAATTGTTCATCCTATCCGTTCTCCTTACCCCTAGACTCTGCGAATCTCGGGACGAGATTCTGTTTAAGGTGAGTAGTTCTGTCACACTCCAAAATTTCAATTTTGTATTATGAATAACTTTTTGAATAAAATTATACATTTTCTAAATATTCCAAGAATTTTCCTGATTTTTTGGAAATTATTCTCATTTTCTATAGAGCTAAATCCATTTGATGGAATATTGTAGAAAATTGTTTTACGTGACTCAAAAATTTTATTTGGACTCCTCGTGTCCAAAACTATCTCCAGGATTTTTCTTGAAATTTTTTGGCACATATTTTCGGGGATTAAAGGATTTATCTAGACTTTTCTATATTTGTTATAAGCCTGAAAATATATTTTGAGCAATGTAAATCCTTTCTCTTTTCTTCCTTGACTGGATTGAATTTTTTTTTGACCCATCGAGCTCCCGATTCTCTAATCTTTGATCTCGATCAAATCACGCTCCAAACAGTGTCTTTCTCTCGATTTCAGCATTTTTCGGTGATACTGCTTTGTCATCACCGACAGCTCCGACGATAAGAACCGTCGCTCTAAAATCCTGGGGGCAAATTCGATCTCCACTATCCAACCATCCTTTTTCACTCTCTCTATAGACTTCGCTCCACGACCCAAATTCTACTCGTCGAGCAGAATCAATCTCATCCCAATCGAGCGCCCTTTTGTTTCAATCTCTCCAGTTTTGTCTTCTATTCGTGATCTCGAATAGCTAGTTCAAGGGGGCCGCTGGTCAGTCATGTTCCTTGTTCCATGGCCAACCTGAACCTAGACCTCAAAGCCGAGTCCCAGTCCAGCTCGCCCCGTGCGCAACACGCAGAGCCGGGCCTCTGGTCGCCATGCTGTAGCCAGTAGCCGCATCCCCTCCTGCCCGAGAAACCGTCGCCCTCAAGCCTCCTTGTGGCGCTGCCTCTCTGCAGCGCACGCACCTGCCGCAACTCATCTCGACCCGTGCCCCATCTGCTATGTAGCCGAGCGCCCAGGTCTTCGTCGTGACCTCGAGCCGCCGTGTCGGCTCGCGAGGCACGAGGCCGTAGTGCCCGACTCCCACCGCCATGATGCGCACAGCACGCGACCCGCTCTTTACCCGGTCCGCAACATGCTTACCGTACGTGGCTTCCATGGTGGATAGTATAACAAACCAAAACAAATTCAGAATCACATCGTGAACATGCATGACTCTGATTACACGTGAGCTTGAACATGCACACGCACACACACGATGCCATTAAGCATGCATTCAACGGAACTAACGAGATTTATTCAACACCCGAGCCTGCTCTTGGCCTCGGATTGTGGCACGCCAGAGCAGCCGCCGTTGCCATCTTGGCGAGGCCATCCCGCTTGCAGTGCCGAGGCCGAGCACTGGCTGCGCCTATCTAGGGCAGGCGCCCTTGGCCCCACGCCCCTGCCCTACTTCCCCTCTCGCGCACGCTCCGCCTGCAGCGCCGCCGCCTCCTCATGAAACCCTCGGATCACGCGCCCTGTTGCTTCCCATCGCCCTGCGCATCCACCTCGCCCCTGCCTCGCCCTTCCGCACAGCACCGCCCACCGGAAGGACCGTGCTAGCCATCCCTTGCTGGCCCGATTTCGTCGCCCCTGGAGGATGTGGTCACCACGGGGATGTTTTGTCGAGCCGAGCGCCTCTCCAACTAGGCCTCGTCGGCCGTCGCAATCTCGTCCCTGGAACGCGGCGCATCAAAGAGTCGAGTCACCCTGTCCGAGCTGTGCCGCCAGCTCGTTTTGCTACTGCTAGGGTGCGCCGGACCAAGCTGCAACCTCCACGCAAATCCCTGCATGGAGCTGCACCTCCTTCGCCTCCTGAAGTTGTTGAACCCCCGCCGAAGGAACGTCGCCACGAACAGCAACACAGGCTGCCACACGCCATCAGAATCCGGCCGATTCCATCTCCATCCTCCGTGGGTATGCCTTCAAACGAGACCCCCTTTGCCTCCTCTCCATTATCCCCCCACTCACTTGAGTTCCTCATGCAAGGAATTAGCGGGAATTTTGGAGCACGGAACCCCCATCTGCCATGGACGTGCCTTCAAGTTTTTGCGTCAAGGTCTCTGGGAGACGAGGTAATTCATCTTCTATTCTTTGTGTCTTGGCGAGTTCTCAGTTGACCCCCCTCTGAAGATTAGATCCCTGCAGTTCAGCCCAAGCCATGCATCGTTGCATATTTAACCCTGAACATCACATGTTTGCAAATCTTCTCTGCTATCACCTGTAGACTTTTGGTTAATCGCAGCTAGACCCTTAGAGCCCTGTTTCATCAATAGTTTCACCGTTTTAGCTCTGTTTTAGTTCGTTCTTGGTACCATAGGTTTGTTTTAGCATGAGCTATAGTTTGCAGCGTCGTTGTATCCTAGTTCCTGTTTTAAAATAAATTTAGAATTAATTTGAGTAATGACTAATGAAACTAGCTTTTTTAATTAAAAGCTAAATAGAGTTGTACATCGATTTTCATAATTAATGTTATTTAAATGCCAACTTAAATGTCTTTTCATATAATAATTGGTTCAGTTCAACCACAAAACATAAATTTGTACACTAGTTGCTCTCACATATCTTTTTGCTAGTTAAATAGTTATCTGGTTTAATGTATATACTGAAATTTTGATAAATAAAAACTTGACTAAATTTATCTCGTCTTTACAAATATAATTCAATATGATTTAGTTAATCTGGATATTTTTTTCAAATATCCTCTACATGTGTTTTCATAATTAAAATAAATCTAGCTTATAGTTTCTTTTCTGTTGTAATATAAATCTTCCGCTAGCTGTATCTTTTCAACTGTAGCATTGTTTTAAGCGTTTCTTGCGCTCTTGCTATCATAGCTTCGAGCCCTACCCTTTAGTGTGCTCTTTTAATTTGTTTCTTCTATTTAGTGCTCTTTTCTTAGTTGTGATTGTTTTGCTTGTTTCTTGTATGTTTGTGTCGATGCTTGTCGCGAGTAGAAGGAACGCAGTTTGAGAGTTGTGAAGATGAAGAGTAGTAAGAACAAAAGTTGAAGACTCTGAGCAATTAGTATCTGGATTTAAGGCAAGTATATTCCTTCATCATATTTTATCCTAATAATATTTACTTTATGCTTGCATGCATTAATTTGATGGGTACCTATTATCTTATTTGATTATCCATGTCCTTGAATAGTCAGGTTTATTTTATTAAAATCTTTTTGGGTAGTTTGCTTAGTGCTGAATAATGGTTATGGGTGGTTTACAACAGTGACACTTGAGACATGAGACTTTATTGCATATCTTTTCAGAACAATATGATGAATTGGTAAACTTGATTAAAATCAACCACGGAGAATCACCCGGGAAAATAGCGCAACTCTAAGGACTATATGGCTCTGGTCTTGGCTGAGTAATTAGATTTCTCTAGCTTGTTAGTAACTTACCGAAAGGCGCAAAAGGGGGGAATAGGTTCAAGAGCGGTACTCGACCTGCCAAAGGAGTTTGGTACGACTACGGGGTACGCTCGCTTTTGAGGGAGGGTGCACTCGCCTAGCGGCTGAAACCTTAGCAGACTACTACTGGTTAGAGAGTCTTTGTAAATGCCTCGTAGTGTGCCCATGCAGCCATACCTAAGGAAGTGTAGTGAGTGTGCCAGATCAGCACCGCGTGACGGGCATCACGACTAGTGGTGAAAGTGTGCAACCTCTGCAGAGTGAAAACTGATATATTAGCCGTGCTCACGGGTTAAGTGCGGCTCGCACCCTCACATGTCTACTTAATGGAAATCATTGCTTTAATTCAGATGTTTAAATGTTCCAAGCTATTTGTTTTCTGGCATATACTTCTTTTTCATAAATGTGAGATGGTTTCATACATATTTAGTAAATAGCTACTAATGTTCAACTATTATTAAAATGTTTACTTCTTTATTCAGCTAGCCATTTATCCTTGCTTAAGCCTTTCATGTCATTTATTTTCTTAATATACTTGCTGAGTACGGCATGTGCTCACACTTGCTATACCAACACTGCTCAGAGGAGAAAGTTGCAGTGAAGTTTTCTGAAGACGTTGCTGAGTTCTAGGTGTACGCAACATCTGGTCGATTGCCTGTGAAGTGTGGAGCCTTCATTTCCAGAAGAAGATGTACATATCTGATAGTCGTTTAGTCGTTGTAAGTATCTTTTTTGTGACATTGTTGCTCATCATTCCATTATAACATTGCTATATGTATGAAACTTGATCCTGGCATACATATAGTTATGCATTCGGTTTTTCTTTTATAAACCAGGTGTGACAAAAACTCTTGATATCCAATACAAATCCAAACCCATAATTGGAAATGTGTTGCTTCTGAATAGGCCTAAGAAACTTGAGCAGTTTAGCAATACGAGCGGTGGACCAACGCAACTTAATATGCTTTCCATCACCATCCTCGTCAGACTAAAGAATAACACAACAACAAAATTAAGTTCAGCAAGCAGTGTCGATATGCAACCATTAATAGGGTTGAAACAAGAATTAAAAGAGTAATGTTGATATCTAATTCAGTACAGATAAAAAAATAGTAATGTTAATGGGAGCTGTTGAATCTATATAACAGTAATATTGAACAAATAAAATACAAACAATCATATCAAATATAACAGTAATGTTTTTGTCTAAGCTGATTTTCTACTAGCTCAGTTTCTATCTGTATCTAGTTCTTGCATGGCATTTCGTTTATTTTTCTTCATATTACCTGCAGTCCTCAAATATGATTGCACATCATGTCAGGAGGATGGTCTTGAGCAAGGCAAGAATACACTTGCATCATTAGAAACCGACTGATATCTCAAAAACAATCAGTGCTATGGATGTTTCTAGCAGGAAAAAGTGTGTATCAATAGGAGAACAATAACACGAAGACATCAGAACATCCTTCCCCTCATGTCACAATTGTAAGGTCGAATATCATATAAGCATTCATCTAGAAAAAGTTGAAAGTACAAACAAAAAAATTGAACCAAACCTCATCATTCAAGTTAATAGGCGCAGATGGAGGATTTCCACACAAAGGAGAACTAGATGCCCTAATAACTCAAACAGAACCAGATCCCAGATCCGGTGGAGTTGAAGAACCGACAACACCTCTTGGATTCAAACGAACAGGTTGCTTATGGGCCATTCCTTAAATATGAAAGGAATCAAGAGAAATCAAAACTATGATGAAATGACGAAAAGGAATATGAGGATCGATTAACTGTGAAATCAACAGAAATTAACATATCTGAGGATCGATTAACCGAGAAATCAATAGGAATGAACAGATTTGATGAAACGAACCGGGTTTCCGAAAGGAGAACCCGACTCCCTGTATCGTCGTGATAGTTCCTAGATTAGTAACTATCACATACAGAACTCATTTCAATTACATATCATGATCATACTTCACGATAAGATAGAACAAAGGTTTAATTAATACATAATCAAGCGGATTGTTGTACAAATTCTTCTGATACAAGCCCACTGGGCTAAAAGGAAACAAACAGAAAATGGAAGCAGTAGCTAGATTTCTGGGCATCCTCCATTTTGATGTCCTTCCTCCACAGGCAAACTTGTGCGAAGCATGAGTTGTCCTTAGTTCCTCCATCAAAGTCATCGTCGACCTTCGAGTCGGATCCTGCATCTACCAAATTATCCCGAAGGACGGGATAGGTTCATGTCACCATCCGTATGCAAGCTTTAAGTGGATGCAATATAGTATAAAGAATAGCTAATGGATAGGCTAGGGTTTCCTATGCATAGCATCAACGAAGTATAGCATCAGCTAGATCTCCTGATGCAGGCCATTCCGGACTCCCGGTCACTCACACCTCCAAAACTCAACAAGTCCCCAAAACCCATCCAAGTCGGTGCGAGAACTCCCTCTCCTCGCACCTCAACTGCTGTCCAAGCAGGAAAGTAGACTAGAGGGAGGTAGAAATATCAAGGAACACTAACTAATGGAAGTAACAGAAAAGTAGGGATGTACATGACCGAGTACGCGGCTATACGTATAGATTTCACCCTGCAGGGGTTGTACACCTGGACCCACTCAAATCGCTGCCAACCAGTGGCCAACCAACTGAAGACGAGACACCGGTCTACTGAGAACAAGAACTAGCAGCCATGGCACCATCCTGCTTTCCCGGGTCTGGTGTGTCCTCCCGCAAGAGGTCGCCCCGGGACTGTGAAGCCATCTAGAATAGGATCCAAACGAATCTTGCTAATCGGGGAACGCTAGGTCAACACCTGCTTCCCCTACACTGATACTACATCCACCTACAGGCTTGGCACCACACTTACTAGCCTCGGACCGGATCCACCCGCATAGTGGATAAGTGGTGTGCACGCTCACAAAGTCCCACTAATCATAGTTATCCCTACCGGTTCCTCATATGTCGGGGCGAGCCTCCAATTGCGTATCCGCCACAGCAGTCCACGAATGGCACCCATTACAGGTAAAGCCCCACAAATGCCTCACAAATCCTCCGTGTCAAACGACATAACCATGCACCCGCAACAGGTGCTCGTAGGTTATTCCCAACACACACCCCCAGCAAAGTCAACTTGCTCGCCCCCAGCTAAAAGCCCTAATCACCAACTCCTGATATAGTGGATCTTCACTCACGCCAAGACTATCAATCCACATTATCCCACACATACACATGCAAAGCATTTATACCATTCAACATGGTAATAATAATAGGAGTTCAAGAAATTAAGGCATACAAAAGGGCTATGCAGGTTCATCTCACAATAATAGTAATAAAGCATAGCAATCTAGCAAGCAATGACCGCTAGGTATTCAATTCATAGATGGGTGTGAACCTGGAATCTTGTTGTAGTCGTCCTAGGCCTCTGGGGTTTCTCGTAGTCCGAGACGTCCTCTTGGGTCTTCTGGACGTCTGGGGCGTCGATCAGCTCATCCTCGCTAGGGGTCTATTCACAAATACATATTACTATAGGGGCCAAAGTGCAAGAGTGCACAAAAGTATCTAAATAAGATCCAAAACACAACAAAACCTACTCTAACAGGTAGATCATGATTTTAAAAAAATTATTAAACTGGTTTCATAATTTTTGGAGGTCCGGTTAATTTATTATGATTTTTTTATGCTTAAATCTATTTCTGAAATTAATAAAGTATTTTTGAAAAAAGAAAAACACACAGGCTGACATGTGGTAGCCTCTGGATACGCCACGTGGCATGCTGACATCAGCATGACGTCAGCACGGCGTCAGCATTTGCTGACATCAGCAGGGCTGATGCTGACGTCAACGTTGACTCGGTCAAAGTTGACCAAGTCAATGGTCAACGGTCTGGTCAGCGGGTCCGCCGGTCATTGGCTCCACCTGTTAGTCTCACCCCAGGGGCTAACACGTGGGACCCGCAGGTTAAAAAGTTATTTGGGAAAAAGGAAAAAGGGTGGCTAGGTCGTGGGCTCAAAGGTGTAGTGGGCCGGCTCGGCTCAGTCCACGGCTCATAGGCCGGCTTGGCAGATCGGCTCGAGGCTCGGCTCCACAGGCCTAAAACGAACTGGGTCAAGGCCCAGCTCATCCACCCTCTCTCTTTCACACTCTCTCTCTTATAGGTATGGCCCACGGGGCAGTTTCTCACTCCCCCACTGACAAACGGGACCCACCCATCAATGGGACGGATGATCGGATGTGGTGCGGCGGCGATCCCATGCGGATCCCGCGTGTGTGGCCGTGTGTGTGGCGTCCGGCTGAGTGTGGGTGTGTGTGCCCCCAGGGCATTCGATGGAAGGTCCAAGGGACCTAGGTGCGTTGCACGCGCGATGTCGCTGTGGCGGCGTGGCCGCGTTCGCACTGTTGACGCTCACTAATGACCATTTCTAAGCGTTAACTTGATCAGAAAATCATGAAGGTTTGCATTTCTTACACGTATCTTTATCCAAATAAACCCCTAAACCACACTTCACCTTTAGAAATATGCAAGATGTGTTTTTGAGCTAATATGCAGGTTGCAAGCACACTTTGGCCTGATATAAAATCACAAAAAATATCAGAGCACCGATTCAGGCTCAAATGATCAAGTTTAGCCCAAGAACTGAAGCAAATCCAGTTAAGACAAGCCGTGCCACAACTTTTGGACAAGAGAAGGCCTAGACAAGCCCACCAGAAGAAGTTTGGGGGCGGTTGGCGCCATGGGGTGGCCGGCCGGCCAGCCCATGGGCCCCACCGCCTTATTCCTTCGACGTGGCAGGTCCTCTTTGGTCCTAGACGTTAGTTCTTGGAGGAATGGCTGCAGAAGTGCCGTGCCTCCCTCCTATAAATACAAGGGAGGGGGTAGAGAATGGAACACACACACACACACCACACCTCTCCTCACTTACCTCAAGGCATTCTTGTTTGGTCTATAGGCTTAGTGGAGTTTAGGAGAAGTCTAGGAGTTGCTCGGAAGTTCTGGTATGGGTTCATCTCTAGTTCTCTCTTGTAATATTCGGTCGTTTGTAATAGAATTAGACTATGGTTACATATATCTGCTTGAAGTATGTTCTGAGTTATTGGATCTATGCTTCGTGATCTGGTTGCGTTATCATTCGACGCTTGCATTGCATGATTGCCCTGTGCTTACGATGGTTAACATATTGGACTTAGAACTCAGTCAACTGTTCCAGTATTCGTATGTTTGCTCTAGTGTGATGTCTGTCCATATGGAGGGTGAGGGCTCCGCACAGGACGCTAGAGTATCGCTTACTAATGTAGACGTGGTGTCTAGACTAGATAAGTGTTGCTGGATGTCACCCTTTCCCATGGATTGAGAGGTTGCCGGCAGGTGGTGATAGACCTTTCCGAGCCCTAGTAATCCTCCACGTTCGGATTGGGGGGTAGGAGGTACATAAAGCCGCCTAGGTGAACGGGCTTCTCCCGTCAGCTAGAGAAGCTGTCCCTGTTGTATTAGTTTAATCTTTGACAATCTAACAACAAGATAGCATAGATATAGCTAGCCTAGAACATCTTATGTTTATTTATCTCTGAGGGTAGTTTGTGTGTGTGTCACACTACCTCCTACCATGTTATCTATCTTACCCATGTTTATACAATTGAATATCCAATCTAGATCAGTTCATAAACTAGCCTATGTACTTCCATTCACTGCCTTCCCTGCGAAAATATAAATGACATCCCGGTATACTCCCGGGTAAAATGCTACAGCGGTATTCCGTATGTTTGCAGATTTATTCATGGTTCATGAAATAACTGCCACCCCCTTGGCATCTACGGGCGTCATCGCTGTCAGTCAGTGGTGATCTTGGAAGGCGCCAATAAGAATTTTTGGTGCCGTTGCCGGGAAAGGAATAGGAAGAAGTTACATAGGCAAAAGTTGTAAACAAAATTGAAATTGCTATTCGCTTGCTAAACAGGCTAACTTGGCTTCGTTTTCTGTCTTTTGTCGATATGAAAACAAGGTAGTGTATGACCGGTTTCGACTTGCCACAAAATTTCACGCCTAATCCCGAGGCACTTTTGAGAAGAGTTTGTCCTCGTGTCGTGCCTCCTCAGATCTCACTCTCGGCAGCCGAACCAGTCATTCAAGCACGTCAGTTTCTCGAGCCATGGCCCAGAAGACACTCCGTGATTACTCCGCTCTGTCTGCTAACCAGGTTCCCACCGGACCCGAGGTTAACACCGAGGGAGAGAATTTTGAGATCAAGATGGGCCTTATCACAATGGTGCAGGCTAGCCCTTTCTATGGCAAGGCCAACAAGGATGCCAGCGCTCATCTCCAGCAGTTCTTGGAGCTCTGCAGTACTTTTGTTATCAAGGGAGTATCTCAGCATGCGATCCGACTCCATCTATTTCCATTCTCTCTTCTGGGGAGAGCAAAGCAGTGGTTCTATGCTAACAAGACTGCTGTGGACACCTGGGACAAATGTGCAAAGGCATTCCTCGCGAAGTTTTTCCCGCCGGGCAAAACCAATGCCCTTCGTGGAAGGATTTTGAGCTTCCAGCAGGCATCAAATGAGTCAATTCCAGAAGCTTGGGAGAGACTTCAGGAGTGCATCCTTGCGTGTCCGCACCATGGGATGGATAATTGGCTTATTCTTCAGAACTTCTACAATGGGTTGACTCAGGCTTCCCGTGATCATGTGGATACCATTGCAGGTGGA
This sequence comes from Panicum virgatum, assembly GCF_016808335.1. Lineage (NCBI taxonomy): Eukaryota > Viridiplantae > Streptophyta > Magnoliopsida > Poales > Poaceae > Panicum > Panicum virgatum. The sequence goes on along the minus strand of NC_053143.1, from coordinate 36,784,942 downwards.
GCTTTCTTCTCGCTAACCATTGAACGAGCTACAACTTTGATCGAGAAGATGGTGTCCAACCAAGGTTGGAGCGATGATCGTCTCCAACCACGTCAGCGAGGCATGCACTTCGTCAAGGAGGCTGACATGCTCGCGATGAAAATTGATCTCCTCCTCAAGAAATTCGAGGATTATTCCCAAGATAAGGCTCAAATGCAGACATTACAAGCCTTGGAAGCTCGCATGACGTGCGAGGTCTATGGGAATGTAGGACATTCAGGCGATAACTGCCCGGAAACCCAAGAGGAAGCTATGTATCTCAATGGCAACAAAAATGGGTTTCGTCCACAAGGAGGTCAGGGGTGGAATCAACCATGCCCATATTATCAAGGAGGTAACAAAAATTCGAATTCTTTCAATCCTAACAACCTATCTTGAGGGATCATGTCTATGGCTAAGCGAAGATAAATGAGTCCCTTCAGAAGAAGTTGGCCGCTAACGACAAATACATGGAGACCATCCTTGCTAAGATGGACGGCTTCTCCACTGCCATCAAGAACCAGCTGAGTTTCAACAATATGATTGAAACTCAACTCGCTCAAGTGGCTGCCACCACGCCCCTGCTTTGGAGAATGTTAAGGCAATTGTTGGCGCCTACCAACGTCACCAGCGATGACGCCCGCAGATGCCAATTTAGGGTGGCAGTATTTCATGAACCACGAATGAATCCGCAAGCGCACGGAATACCGCTGTAGCATTTTACCCAGGAGTATACCGGGGTGTCATTTATATTTCTGCAGGGAAGGCGGTGAGTGAGAGAATATATAGATTAGTGGGTGAACTCTATCTAGATTGGATATTCTCATGCATAAACAGGGGTAAGATAATAACATGGTAGGAGGTAGTGTGACACACACACAAACTACCCTATCAGATAAATAAATAAAAGAAAGAAAAAAGATGCTTTAGGCCGGGAGCAAGGTAAAAGTCAGAGCTAGAGTCAGTTGTGCTAGGCTAGCTATATCTACACTTTCTCATTGGTTAGCTCGTCAGAGATTAAACTACACAACAGGGAGATCGCTATCGAAGCGACGGGAGGAGCCCGTACACCCCGGCGACTTTATGTACCTCCTACCCCCCATACCGAACATGGAGGAATACTAAAAGGCTCAGACAGGGCTGTCACCACCTGCCGGCTACCTCTACAAACCGTGGGTATAGTTGACATCCAGCAACACTTAGCTAATCTAGACACCATGTCTACACTAGTAAGGGATACTCTAGTGTCCCGCGCAGAGCCCCCACCCTCAAGATGGACAAACATCACACTAGAGCAATCATACGAATACTGGAGCAGTTGATAGAGTTCTAAGAACAAAAGACTAACCATCTCCAGCACAGGGCGATCATACAATGCAAGCATAGAATGATAACGCAACCATATCAAGAAGCATATATCCGATAACTCAGAACATACTTCAAGCAGATATCGGTAACCATAGTCTAATTCTATTACAAACAACCGAATATTACAAGAGAGAACTAGAGATGAACCCATACCAGACTCTCGAGCAATACTGGCGACTCGATGACTCCTAGACTTCTCCTAAACTCCACGAAGCCTAAAGACTATGCAAGGAATGCAAGAGAGGAGAGGTGAGTGGTGTGTGGTGTGTGTGTGTGTGTTTTATTCTATACCCCCTCCCTTGTATTTATAGGAGTGAGCCACCGGTAGCTTAACCCCAAACCAACCTAAAGGAGCAACAGGGAGGCGCCACGTGGCAAAGTTGAGGCGGTGGGGCCCATGGGCCTGGTCGGCCGACCTATAGGTCGGCCGGCCTGCCCTGGCCGCCAACCGCCCCCAACAGCTGGGGGTTGGGCTTGTCTGGCCTCCTTGTCTGATCCACGCTGGGGTTGACCTGTCTTGACTTGTTTTACTTCAGTTCTTGGGCTACACTTGTTCCATTTGAGCCTGAATCGGTACTCTGATATTTTCTGTGATTTTCTACTGGGCTAAAGTGTGCTTGCAACCTGCATATTAGCTAAAAAGCACAACTTGCATATTCTAAAAGGTAAAGTGTTGTTTAGGGACTTTATTAAATATAAGTGCGTGTAAAAAATGCAAACTCTCATGATTTTCTAATCAAGTTGACGCCTAGAAATGATCGTTAGTGAGCGTCAACAAGATCCCCCAAGCTGTCCTTTGCTTGTCCCGAGCAAAGTAGGACAAATCAGGTTGTTGATCAGAAAAACACTTTGACTCGTACCTTACCTTTCATGTCATAGTCTAAAGCAAAGGGATTCATCTATAAGCTTAAATAAGTCGGTTAGCATACCTTTGCTCAATTACCTTACTCCTTCATGGGGCTTTTTAGCTATCTCCTTGTCTTGGGCTGTTGAAAGTCAAAACGGTGCATAGAGTGATACTTACTTGTTCATAGATCCGCAATCCATCTGGAGATACTTTTTTGAAAGAATTTTGAAAACATGGCAAAGCTCCCAGGATAACTCTCTCGAGGCACTCATCTTGTATTTCCTTACCAGGGCAGTATCTGCCTTTGATCTTCCCTACTACTACAAACCTTTATGGAGCTTAAGGTAGGATAATAACAGGGCACACTTGTATTCTATTTATTGTAAAGTCAAAGAGAGGATCCATGGAGAAACAAGTCATGCAATCTCGATCAAAAGGTGCAAGTGTATGAGTGGATAGATGGATGGATATGACTTACTCCTTGAGGTAACGGCTTTTCTCTCTCGAATCATCCCTATGTCTCTTTCTTTTTTTGAGACAGGGCTACCCCTTCTCTCTCTCTCTCTCTCTCTCTCTCTCTTGGGTCATGCTTCTTTAGCATGCCATCTTTTCTCTTTTTGGGGCAACCATAATCTGACTTTATTTTATTTCAGGGATGTTTTACGAGAGAGATCACCAAGACATGGAGGATTTATTATGTGGAATGAATGGGTGGTGGTGCCAATTCCCAGTGTAGGAATGTAGCAATTGGATGGGACGTGTACGTGCTTATGATCGAGAAAGCATGAAAAGCATCTCACTAGGGTCACACAATTTGACAAAACTCAACAGAATATCAAGTAGCATATGCGTAAAGGGTTTTTTCATGGAATATGATATATGGCTCTGGTAGAACTTTGCATATCGCTGGGGAACTTGCCTCTTTTAGAATTTTTGAAAACAACTCCAGACTTCAAGCATCACTAGAACAAGCTTGCACAACCTTATTTACCATATCTGAACTCGCAACAACTTAGACTTGAATCAAGCATATGCAACCCACAGAACTTTTAGGTTCATTGACAAGATATTTGCATAAGCAGCAGATTTAAACTCAAGAGAACTCTTATTTTCAAACTAGGCACAACATACATGATAGAGCAAAGCAAAACTCATCCTTTCAACTTATCAAAAGGAGTTAAAACATTCTTACCGCGCATCATGAAAAAGGGAAATAAAGCAGTAAATTTTTATTTTGTTTTTGGAAGTTTTTTTATCAAATTTTATTGAAAGCAAATAAAGGGATACAGTTGACTTAGGGGAGGGAACCTCCCCTAAGCTAGCTCTAGGTTAGGGTCAAAAAGCAGGACCTTTCTCCAAACCTGATTAGGTTGATGTCATTTCGTCCGTACCTGGAGAAGTAGTAGCGGTCGATGATGTCTTGTTCTTCTTGTGCCACAATTTCTTGGTCTTCTTTGGTGGCGTAGGCGGCGCAGGAATAGGATCCTCGGATGCAGGATAGACAATTTCCAGATCTTCCCATACTGTGTTGGTGATAAAGTCAGGGATCTTCTAGTCGTCTTCCACTGGCTCGGTTGTTGGAGTATGAATTTCCCAATCCTCCCAAGCTGGCTTGGAAGGGGGATGATAATCTTGACCATCCCAACCTGGCTCTGCCCATAGCCCTTGTTCCTCACTATCCTCATGAATCAGGAATACCCCTCTTTTGTTCTGGAACTTGAATTTCATGGTCTTTCCCATGATACGAAGGCTGATTCTTCCTGTCCCCACATCAATTCTGGCATTTGTATCCTTGAGGAATCATCGCCCAAGTATGAGCAGAATTCCAAGATCTCCTTCCATATCAAGGACTACGAAGTCCACCAATATGTAGGTCTTCTTGACTTTTACCATTAACCTTTCCACAACTCCTTCTGGATATCTTATCGTGGAATCTGCCAGCTGAACACACATAGTGGTAGGAGAAATTGATGGATAGCCTAGCTTCTCGAAAGTCACCTTGGGCATGATGTTGACGCTGGCTCCAAGGTCACAAAGGGCGTGATCAAATTCATAGTCAAAGATTGAGCAGCTGATCACTGGGGTTTCGGGATCTTCTCTTATTGTGGCTGCTAACTTGCCCCACGCACCTCTTCTTGGGCGTGTGAGCTTTTCTGCATAACTGAGGGGTGCCCTGCTAAGTGGCTCTTTCCACATAGCATTGATGACATTTACACTCTCTAGAGTTGATTCGGGTTGCCCTGGAATCTTCCCTAGTTCAGCAGCAGGTGTAGCAGCAGCTAATTGAGCCAATTGAGATTCTAGCGCCTTATTGATACTCAGTTGGTTCTTCATAGCCGTGGAGAATCCGTCCATCTTGGCATGGATAGTCTCCATAGATTTGTCTATAACGGCCAACTTCTTCTGAAGGGACTCATTGATCTTCGCTTGGCCGTAGACAAGATCTCTCAAGGTAGGCTGGTTAGGACCGAAAGAAGTCGAATTCCCATTACCTCCTTGGTAGTATGGGCGTGGTTGATTCCACCCCTGACCTCCTTGTGGATGAAACTCATTGCTGTCATTGAGGAATAGAGCTTCTTCTTGGGTTTCTGGGCAATTATCGCCCGAATGTCCAACATTCCCGCAGACCTCGCACGTCATGCGAGTCTCCAAGGCTTGAAGTGTTTGCAATTGAGCCTTAACTTGGGAATAATCCTCAAATTTCTTGAGGAGGAGATCAATCTTCATAGCGAGCATGTCGGCCTCCTTAAAGGAGTGCATACCTCGCTGGCGCGGTTGGAGGCGATCATCGCTCCAACCTTGGTTGGAAACCATCTTCTCGATCAATGATGTAGCTCTTTCAATTGTTAGCTAGAAGAAAGCTCCACCTGCAGCGGCATCCACATGATCACGGGATGACTGTGTCAACCCGTTGTAGAAGTTCTGTAGAATGAGCCAATTATCCATCCCATGAGGCGGACACGCTAGAATGTACTCCTGAAGCCTCTCCCAAGCCTCCGGAATTGACTCATTTGACGCCTGCTGGAAGTTCGAAATCTGACCACAAAGAGCATTGGTTTTGCCCGTCCGGAAGAACTTCGAGAGGAACACCTTGGCACATTTGTCCCAAGTATCCACAGCAGCCTTGTTAGCATAAAACCATTGCTTTGCTCTCCCCAAGAGAGAGAACGGAAATAGACGGAGCCGGATAGCATCTTGCGATACACCCTTGATAACAAAAGTACTGCAAAGCTCCAGGAACTGCTGGAGATGAGCACTGGCATCCTCATTGGCCTTGCCACAGAATGGGCTGGCCTGCACCATCATAATGAGACCCGTCTTGATCTCGAAATTTTCTCCTCCGGTGTTAACCTTGGGCCCGGTAGGGACCTGATTTGCAGACAGAGCAGAGTAATCACAGAGTGTCTTCTGGGCCATAGCTCTAGGAGCTGACGATGATGCGATGACTGGATCGACTGCCGAGAGTGATCTCCGAGGTGAAACCAGACGAGCTCGCGCCCTCCTCAAAAGTGACTCTGGATCGGAATGAAAGTTTTGCGGTAGATCGAAACCGGTCATACACTACCTTGTTTTCATATCAGCAAAGACAAGAAAACAAAGCCAAGTTAGCCTGTTTAGCAAGCAAATACCAATTTTGATTTTTGTTCACAACTTTTATCTATATATTTCACTCTGTGCCTTCCCCAGCAACGGCGCCAAAAATGCTTGTTGGCGCCTACCAACGTCACCAGCGATGACGCCCGCAGACGCCAATTTGGGGTGGCAGTATTTCATGAACCACGAATGAATCCGTAAGCACACGGAATACCGCTGTAGCATTTTACCCGGGAGTATACCGGGGTGTCATTTATATTTCTGCAGGGAAGGTGGTGAGTGAGAGAATATATAGATTAGTGGGTGAACTCTATCTAGATTGGATATTCTCAGGCATAAACAAGGGTAAGATAATAGCACGGTAGGAGGTAGTGTGACACACACACAAACTACCCTCTCGGATAAATAAATAAAAGAAAGATAAAAGATGCTTTAGGCCGGGAGCAAGGTAAAAGTCAGAGCTCGAGTCAGTTGTGCTAGGCTAGCTATATCTACACTTTCTCATTGTTAGCTCATCAGAGATTAAACTACACAATAGGGAGATCGCTATCGAAGAGACGGGAGGAGCCCGTACACCCCGACGACTTTATGTACCTTCTATCCCCCATACCGAATGTGGAGGATTACTAAAAGGCTCGGACAGGGCTGTAACCACCTGCCGGCTACCTCTACAAACCGTGGGTATAGTTGACATCCAGCAACACTTAGCTAATCTAGACACCATGCCTACACTAGTAAGGGATACTCTAGTGTCCCGCGCGGAGCCCCCACCCTCCGGATGGACAGACATCACACTAGAGCAATCATACGAATACTAAAGCAGTTGATAGAGTTCTAAGAACAAAAGACTAACCATCTCCAGCACAGGGCGATCATACAATGCAAGCATAGAATGATAACGCAACCATATCAAGATGCATATATCCGATAACTCAGAACATACTTCAAGCAGATATCGGTAACCATAGTCTAATTCTATTACAAACAACCGAATAATACAAGAGAGAACTAGAGATGAACCCATACCAAACTCTCAAGCAATACCGGCAACTTGATGACTCCTAGACTTCTCCTAAACTCTAGTAAGCCTAAAGACTATGCAAGTAATGCAAGAGAGGAGAGGTGAGTGGTGTGTGGGGTGTGTGTGTGTGTGTGTGTGTTCTATTCTCTACTCCCTCCCTTGTATTTATAGGAGGGAGCCACCGGCCGCAGCACCCCAAACCGACCTAAAGGAGTAACAGGGAGGCGCCACGTGGCAAAGTTGAGGCGGTGGGGCCCATGGGCCTGGTCGGCCGACCCATAGGTCGGCCGGCCTGCCCTGGCCGCCAACCGCCCCTAACTGCTGGGGGTTGGGCTTGTCTGGGCCTCCTTGTCTGATCCACGCTGGGGTTCGCCGGTCTTGACTTGTTTTACTTCGGTTCTTTGGCTACACTTGGTCCATTTGAGCCTGAATCGGTACTCTAATATTTTCTGTGATTTTCTGCTAGGCCAAAGTGTGCTTGCAACCTACATATTAGCTCAAAAGCACAACTTGCATATTCTAAAAGGTAAAGTGTTGTTTAGGGACTTTATTGAATATAAGTGCGTGTAAGAAATGAAAACTCTCATGATTTTCTGATCAAGTTGACGCCTAGAAATGATCGTTAGTGAGCGTCAACAACAATAACAACAAGAGGAGGTAAAACTACTCAAGATCCACCTTACCCTAACCATGATAGCAGGAAGAAAGCAAGCCCGGTGGCAGAAGAACCATCTCGAGAGGTTGAACCCGAGAAGGTTCATGAAGGGAAAACGGCTCCACACGAATTCTACGACACCCAAGTATTGTCGTTCCCTATAACGACAAAGAAGCCAACAACAGATGAGTAGTTCAACCCTTCGTTGATATGATCTAGCAAGTGAACATCAATGTGCCTTTGATGGATGCAATGAAGGTCCCAACCTACGCTCGCTACCTCAAGGACATAATCAACAACAAGCGACCACTGCCAACTACTAAAGTAATAAAGCTCACTGAGGCATGCAGTGTAGCTATACTTCATCAATTGCCCGAGAAGAAAAAGGATCCAGGGTGCCCCACTATCAGATGCTTGATAGGGGCACAAAGCTTCGACAATGCCCTATGTGATCTGGGTGCTAGTGTCAGTGTGATGCCTAAGGCAGTCTTTGATCGGCTCAATTACTCAGTGTTGACTCCAACACCGATGCAGTTGCAGTTGGCCGACTCCTCGGTACGACACCTAGAGGGAATTGCTGAGGATATTCCAGTGAGGGTGCGGGACTGTTTTGTCCCCATTGACTTTGTGGTACTTGATATGGATAATCAGAAGGACACCACCCTCATTCTGGGACGGCCATTCCTCGATACAGCAGATGCACACATCAATGTTGGAGTTGGAGAAATCTGACTCCATATCAATGGTAAAGAGGAGAAATTTGATTTCCGGCCTAAGAGGGAGCAGTGCTTAATGATCTGGGTCAAGTTTGGGACAAATCCTCAGAAGATCAAAGAAGTCGAAGTTACACCTTCTCAGAAAGATAGCCTTATCACCTTTATGAAGACATTCATAAAGGATGATCAGACAAAATCGAAAAGGCCTAAGAAGAAGGGTAATTCAATGGTCGTGACAACCGAGGATCCTACTCCTGCGCCATCTACGCCACCAAAGAAGATCAAGAAGGAGTGGCACAAGAAGAAGAAGACATCATCGCCCACTACTACTTCTCCAGGTACGGACAAAACGACCTTGACCTAATCAGGTATGTAGAAAGGTCCTGCTTTTCGGACCCTAAACCAAGAGCTAGCTTAGGGGAGGTTCCCTCCCCTAAGTCAACTGTATCCCTTTATTTGCTTTTTGAATAAATTTGATAAAACTTCCCAAAACAAAACAAATATTTACTGCTTTATTTCCCTTTTATCATGTGCGGTAAGAATGTTTTAACTTTTCATGAAAGTTGAAAGGATGACATTTGCTTTGTTCTGCCTTGCCTGATGGGTCTAGTTTTTGGCTAAAGAGTTCACTTAAGTTTAAGTCCGTTGGCTATGTAAACGCTTTGCCATGAACTTGAAAATTTTGTGGGTTGCGCATGCTTGATTTGAGTCTAAGTTGTTGTGAGTATAGATATGGTAAATAAAGTCGTGCAACCTTTTTCTAGTGATGCTTGAAATCTGGAGTTTTTTTGTTTTTGAAAAGTTCAAAAAGGCAAGTTTCTCAGTGATAAGCAAGTCCTACCAGAGCCATATGTCATACACCATGAGAAACCTTATACATATGCTGCTTGTAATTCTGTTGAGTTTTGTCAAATTTTGTGACCCTAGTGAGAATCTCTTCATGCTTTCTCGATCATAAGCACGTACACATCCCCATCCACTGGCGACATTCCTACACTGGGAATTAGCTTCACTATTGTCCACCAATAAATACTCCATGTTTTTGGCAAACTATCTCTTAGAACATCCCAGAAATAAAATATAGTGTTAGATTATGGTTGCTTAAAAAAGAAAAAAGATGGCATGCCTATGAAGCATGACCCAACAAAAAAAGAAAAAAAAGAGAGAGAGAAAGAAAGGGGTAACCATGTCTGAAAAAAATAATTAAGGGATTGTAAAAGAGAGAAAGAACCAACAATTTCAAGGGTAAGCCATACCATTCATCCATCCATCCACACATTTGCACCTTTTGGTCGAGATTTCTTGACTTGTTTCTCCATGGATCAGCTCTTTGACTTCACAATATATGGAATGCAAGTATGCTCTGTTCTTACCTACCTTGAGCTCCACAAAAGCTTTACCCATAGTAGGGAAGACCGAAGGCAGTTACTGCCCTGGTGAGGACAATAAAAGTTGAGTGCTTCGAGAGAATCATTTTTGGGAAACATGGCCACATTTTCAAAAAAAAAATCAAAATTATCTCCAGATGGATTGCAGACCTACAAACAAGTAAGCATTGCTTTATGAGCCATTCTAACTCTCAATAGCTCAAGATAAGGAGATAGCTAAAAAGCCCCATGGATGAGTAAGGAACTAGAGCAAAGGTATGAGAGCCAACTTATTTAAGCTTATAGATAAACACCTTTGCCATAGATTATGACATGACATGTAGGTAGGAGTCAAAGTGATTTTCTGATCAACAACCTGATTTGTCCTGCTTTGCTCGGGATGAGCAAAGGACAGCTTGGGAGATCTTGTTGACGCTCACTGACAACCATTTCTAAGCGTCAACTTGATCAGAAAATCATGAAGGTTTGCATTTCTTACACGCGTCTTTATCCATATAAACCCCTAAACCACACTTCACCTTTAGAAATATGCAAGATGTGTTTTTGAGCTAATATGTAGGTTGCAAGCACACTTTGGCTCGATATAAAATCACAGAAAATATCAGAGCACCAATTCAGGCTCAAATGACCAAGTGTAGCCCAAGAACCGAAGCAAATCCAGTTAAGACAAGCTGTGCCACAACTTTTGGATAAGAGGAGGCCCAGACAAGCCCACCAAAAGAAGTTTGGGGGCGGTTGGCGCCACGGGGTGGCCGGCCGACCAGACATGGGCCCCACCGCCTTACTCCTTTGATGTGGCAGCTCCTCATTGGTCCTAAACATAGGTTCTTGGAAGAATGGCTGCAGAAACACCACGGCTCCCTCCTATAAATACGAGTGGGTAGAGAATGGAACACACACCACACCTCCCCTCACTTACCTCAAGGCATTCTTGTTTAGTCTATAGGCTTAGTGGAGTTTAGGAGAAGTTTAGGAGTCATCAAGTCCCCGAAGTTGCTCGGGAGTTTTGATATGGGTTCATCTCTAGTTCTCTCTTGTAATATTCAGTCATTTGTAATAGAATTAGACTATGGTTACCGATATCTTCTTGAAGTATGTTCTGAGTTATCGGATCTATGCTTCGTGATCTGGTTGCATTATCATTCGCTGCTTGCATTGCATGATCGCCCTGTGCTTGCGATGGTTAACATATTGGCCTTAGAACTTTGTCAACTGTTCTAGTATTCGTATGTTTGCTCTAGTGTGATGTCTGTCCATCCGGAGGGTGGGGGCTCCATGCGGGATGCTAGAGTATCTCTTACTAATGTAGACATGGTGTCTAGACTAGATAAGTGTTGCTAGATGTCACCCTTTCCCATGGATTGAGTGGTAGCCGGTAGGTGGTGATAGCCCTGTTCGAGCCCTAGTAACCCTCCACATTCGGATTGGGGGGTAGGAGGTACGTAAAGCCGCCTAGGTGAACGGGCTTCTCCCGTCAGCTAGAGAAGCAGTCTCCCTATTGTATTAGTTTAATTTTTGACAATCTAACCATAAGATAGCATAGATATAGCTAGCCTATCACATCTGACTCGAGCTCTAACTTCCACCTTTCTCCTGACCTATAGGATCTTATGTTTGTTTATCACTGAGGGTAGTTTGTGTGTGTGTGTCACACTACCTCCTACCATGTTATCTGTCTTACCCCTATTTATGCAATTGAATATCCAATCTAGATCAGTTCATAAACTAGCCTATGTACTTCCAGTCGCCACCTTCCCTGCGGAAATATAAATGACACCCCGGTATACTCCCGGGTAAAATACTATAGCGGTATTCCGTGCGCTTGCGGATTTATTCATGGTTCATGAAATACCTACCACCCCCTTGGCGTATGCGGGCGTCATCACTGTCAGTCAGTGGTGACGTTGGTAGGCGCCAACACGCACGTAGCAGGGCCATGGAGAGACCGGCAAGGCGAGGGTGAGACATGCGCGCGCGGCCACCAGCATCTCAGGGCCGTGGCGCGGCAGTGACGATGACGACGGGGTTGGACGTCGGCGGTGAGGCACAAAGGGGACAAAGGTTTGGCCTTTTGGCCGGTCAGGACGCCGACGACATCTTGGGATAGCATTCCCGCTTGGTGCGGTGGTGGCAAGGCCGCGACGCGATGGTGGCGGGTTGGCGAGGCTGGGCCTGAGCTCGCGGTCGCATGGCTAACGGTGGCGAGGTCAGAGCAGGGACGGGCTCGCGGCGGTAGCCAGGTTCAGCGCCAAGGTTTGGCCTTACAACTGGTGCGGGGACGCGCACACGCGCACGGGTCCCTGGTGTACCAAGTCCGCAGTGGGGTCATGCCGTGCGCGAGGCGCCAGTGTCGCGGGTCCGCGATAGGGCACGGCGGCAAGGGGTTGACGGCGGCTTACTGGTAAGGTTGGTGTAGCTAGGCGTGACACGGTGGTGAGTCGGTGCAGGCGAGGCCGACGCAGTGTCGTGCCGCGCGGCATCCTCGATGGAGTTGTATGGGCATCGGCGTGGGGATGATCCTCGGTGGCGGCGGTGTCCTTGGCTCGGTCGGCGCGGCGTTGGCTCCTCCTGGTGATGGCAAAGGCGGACTACCCCTCCTTCTTCCTCGTTTCGAATGCTCCTCCTCTTCTCCTCCCCCTCCTTGGCTTCTTCTCTCATTTCTCTTCTGCTTCTCCGCTTGTGGCGGAGGCGGTGCTTGATTGGGGAAAGGGGAAGGCCGCTAGGGTTTGCTGACGGTGGCCAGGGTCTTATAGGAATCCGGGCTAGGGTTCGCAGGTGTAGGCGAGGCGGACAGCCGATGAATTTCGGCATCCGTGCCAGGATGCGTGGCATGCACCCGCATGGTGCGCGCGCGCAGCCGCTAGGGTTCTGGGTTTCGCGCGCGGGCGAGCGCGTGGCGCGGGTGTCGTGGCCGACAACGGCAACAGGAGTTGGCGTCACCGGGGCAGGATCGACTGGCGTTGAACACGGGCGAAGGTGGCGGTCATCGGCTAAAAGCAAAGGTGGGGCAGAAAGCAAAGGAGGCGAGGGGAAAGGGAAAGGGAAAGGCACACAGTGCCGGTTAATGCGTGGGGTCGGGCTGGCAGCGAGAGCGGCGAAGGAAAAGGGTGTTGCGGTGCGCTAGGCCAGTGGGGCCGGCTGTCGGTGTTTTACCGTCGGGTTCTTCGAGGGGTATCCCGAGGAGAGTGGTTATGAGTAGGGACTCGCCGGGATCAGAACATGATGGTGCAAGAAACACAAGGATTTAGATAGGTTCAGGCCGCTGGAGCGTAATACCCTACATCCGGTGTGGTGGTTTGTATTCCCTTAGGTGTTGTTCGATGTGTCTCGTCCTCTTTGGAGGGGTCCCTGTTCGCCCTTATATAATCTGGGGAAACAGGGTTACATGGACAGTCCTAGTCGAGTTCTATTTGGACCCTAGTCCGAGGAGTTCGGCTAGTTTCCGTGTACATTGACTAGTTCTACTCCTATTTAGGTAGATATAATAGAGGTAGGGTATATCCATGTGCTACTCCCTACTCTAGAATATTCTGTGTCTGTGAGCAGTCACGCTGTCCCGGGTCTGACAAGCCCCCGAGCTCTTCGTAGTCGAGTCCTGCAGGTGTCGAGTGCTTCTGAGGACGTTCGTCGAGTGCTTTGAGAGCTTCTGGACTTCATTATTTGGGCAACGAGGGCATCGAGTGCTTCTGGAGTCGGTTATCCATCGAGCGCTTCGAGTAGTCTTCCGAGTGCTTCTTCGGCTGCATCAAGGCTAGGAGGTGCTCAAGCCCTGAATTTATCTTGATATATGGTGTGCGATGTACTCACGTTCCATATGGAGTTGTCCCCGAGCCTTAGCTTGATTTGACAAATCAGGCTGGGGGTCAACTCAGTCTTCTAGGTCCTCCAGATTTTCGTTTGGAGCTTGAGATATTTTCAAAAAAAGTTGCCATTTATGACACATATCCCGTAGCCCCTGAGCCTTGAATTCAAATCCGTGATTTGGGGTTAAGGGTCCAGGAGATCGTATCATATCCTTTGCAATCTTTCTGAAGTCAGCAGTACTGCAGTGAATCTTCTGAAAAGGTGACTCTGCGGTGTACTTTGTACTCGTGGGTTCACAGGGCGAGCGCTGCAGTGGAATCTTTTCTGTTTCGCCCGTGACCTTCCTTGTCCTCGGGTGTCACGGGGTGTACTGCGGCTCCGTTGCTTCTACTATTTAAGCGGGATCTAAGGCACTTGTTTCTTCAATCTTCCAATTGTAGCTATGGGTTCCAAGTGGAGTTCTTCACGAGAGAGTACTCGACCTCCTGATGAGAGTAGTCGATTCGTTTTGGTAGGTGCTAGAAGAGTATTTGCGAGCAGCAAAAGTACTTGCTATCTTCCTAACCGCCGGCCTTGCTTCTCTAGGCTGATCCACCCTGGTCGTCTTGTGCCTGGTGGCTGATGGTGGAAGCCGTGTCAGAAGCCTTTGGAGTCTATTGGAGCCATTCTCTGGGTGGAAGTTTCAGTGGTTCTCCCCTTCATGGCTTCTGCAGAGATGGCATTGTTTTTGTTGCAAAACATATCAGGGAGAAGAGCAGATGCAAGAAGAGGATTTGCGATGTTCCTGATCATACATCTCTTCTTTCTAGCAAGCCTTTCCTTCCTGAACATTTCTGAATTACCCCCTTTTGGGAGTAACAATATTTGTATCTTCGTATCAGCCTTAGGGATGTCGTCTCCGTTTTGTAGTAGAGCTCGAGTGGTTTTCGAGTAGTATGATCATTCAGATCTGTGTGTTTTCCTCTATTGGAATGTAATCCTTGAATGAAAATCTTTCTTTTTTCTGGGTTGGATTTGTTTCCTTTGGAGTGAAATCCGGAATTGTTGGCTGAAATAACTCTGGTACTGGCGCATGACCTTTGAACTTCTTGTTATTTACCGTAACTGCCATTGGCTCTGCTTATTTAACTGCTCGAGTAAACCTAGGTTTTAGCACATTTCCAGGCTTAATTTGCTCTGCCGCCGCTAACTCATCTGCTCTTGCCTCCAAGTGCCACGAGAAAGTAGCCACCGCTAGCCCCTGAGCGTGAAGCAGGAGAGAGTCATCTTTCTTCCATGGCTCCTAAGAGATCTGCTGGGAGTGCCTTTTACTTTGACTTAACAAAGAAAGGTTGGCATTCGATGTAGCTAATGGAGTAACAACTCCTGAAGATGCTGGAGAACTTGTCTCTAGGGCCGCGGAGCTCGTGTCTCTTAGCCCCAACTACTCGATACATCCTGCCTTTTACTTTGACTTAACAAAGAAAGGTTGGTAGTCGATGTAGTTGATGGAGTATCAACTCCTGAAGAAGGTAGAGAACTTGTCTCTAGGGCCGCGGAGCTCGTGTCTCTTAGCCCCAACTACTCGATATGCCATGCCTTTTACTTTAATTTAATAAAGAAAGGTTGGTAGTCAATGTAGTTGATGGAGTAACAACTCCTGAAGAGGGTAGAGAACTTGTCTCTAGGACCTTGGACGACAAATTTTTCTTTGTACACTCCTCCATTAGATTCTGAAGCACTCGAATTCTTCTTTATATATGAATCTTGCTCGGGCGGATCCAACCTAGCCTTTATTGGGTGTATGGCCGGGGGTTGGCCCTGAGGAGATTTGACTTGAGTATTTGTCTTCTGCCGATACGAGTAGTTTGAATATTGAGTCAGAACTCGGGCGGACCCATCCTAGCATTTATTGGGTATAAGACCGGGGGTTGGCCCTGAGGTGACTCGAGCGAGTAGATGATATACTCCTATCTTGGTTTTGTTGATAGTTCGGGGGTGGAACCTCCCTCGGGCGGACCCATCCTAGCCTTTATTGGGTGTAAGACCAGGGGTTAGCCCTAAGGTGGTTGGACCCAGCCGACTATTTTGTGAGGAGTACTTCTTCTTCGAGTAGTTCGGGGGTGGAACCTCCCTCGGGCAGACCCATCCTAGCATTTATTGGGTGTAAGGCCGGGGGTTGGCCCTGAGGTGGTTGGACCCATCCGACTAGCTCCTTCTTCTTTGATTGTCAAAAGAGATTTTGCTCGTGTTGATTCTTTTTCTTGTTGTCTTTATCGATAGAAGGTGGAGGTGCTCTGAGTGCTTTGTCGAGGATGTTGCATTGGAAACTCGAGTGCTTCCCTTAGGGTGCAGAAAACATCTTGAATGAAGTTTTTGATGAGTTGAATCGATCTTGGACTGCTTGGTTGGTTGAGGAGGAGGTACTGCTCTATTACTACGTTGTTTCCGCGAGTTGTACTCGTAGTTCTCGGGTAGTTGATAGTTGGATGTCGGGCTGTAGGCTTCGACTTCTTCTTGATCTTCTCCTTTGTTGATGATGACTGTTTTCGCATTGCGACCAATGTTGATGACATTGTGCAAGTCACTGTTGGAAAATGCAAAGGAGTCGCCAAGTTGTTCATGGTATTCTGTCTTGAGTTTGGCATTTCTCTTTTGATCTTGAATCTTCTTATGGTTATTGTCTAGGTGGACAGTGACCGTGATTCCTGGAGGTGGTGGAGGGATTTCGTAGCTAACTGCTATTGTTTCACTCGCCTCTGCTTTAGACAGGAAGTCATCGTAATCGAGGTCTTCTAGCGCCGTAGAATTGGCCTTTCGATTTGTAGGATCAGAAAGTATGGCCATGCAAATTTTGCGATCGTGGTCGGGAATTTTCAACTTGTTGTTGTCTTCTTTGAGCGGAAGGCCTTGCTGGAATGGTAGTTCTTCGTCTTCTGAAAATTGTCTCTTCTCCCTCCGACTTGAGGGCTGTAGTTCTCTTTTTGTAGTGGCAGCAGAAGTCGACTCCTTGTCGGATTCCATCTTCCTATCTGAAACGGATTGTTTCGTGATTCGATCCGAGTCCGGGTAGAATTCTTCATTTGACTTTACTCGGGGAGATAATCCGAGAGTGTATCGCAGAAGATC
The DNA here is from genome assembly GCF_016808335.1 of Panicum virgatum. NCBI lineage: Eukaryota > Viridiplantae > Streptophyta > Magnoliopsida > Poales > Poaceae > Panicum > Panicum virgatum. Next base: position 36,768,423 of record NC_053143.1, on the reverse strand, counting down.
CTCGTCATATGGGATGGTGTCGGTGTTTTACCGTCGGGTTCTCCGGAGGGTATCCCGAGGAGAGTGGTTATGAGTAGGGACTCGCCGAGATCAAAACGCGATGGTGCAAGGAACACAAGGATTTAGACAGGTTCGGGCCGCCGGAGCATAATACCCTATGTCCTGTGTGGTGGTTTGTATTCCCTCTGGTATTGTTCAATGCTTTGGAGGGGTCCCTGTTCGCCCTTATACAATCTGGGGGATCAGGGTTACATGGAAAGTTCTAGCCGAGTACGTTTAGAGTCCTACTCCGAGTGGGTCGGGTAGTTTCCATGTACGTGGGCTAGATCTATTGCTGTCCGAGTAGTTACAGTAGAGGTAAGGCATACCTATGCAGTACTCCCTACTCTAGAATATTATATGCCCGTGAGCAGTCCTGCTGCCCCAGGTCTGACAAGCCCCCGAGCTCTTCGTAGTCGAGTTCTGTAGGCTTCGAGTGCTTCTGAAGACGTCCATCGAGTGCTTCCGATAATTCTTGGAGTCCTTCGCTCAGATTTGGAGTCTTTGAACGCTTCGAGTAGTCTTCCGAGTACTTCCTTGGCTGCGTCGAGGCTATGAGGTGCTCTAGCCCCAAATTTTTCCTTCTAATATGGTGCGCGATGTACTCGTGCTCCATATGGAGTAGCCCCCGGACCTTAGGTTCAACTGATGGATCAGGCTGAGGGTCATTTCTGTCTTCAGGTCTGCTTTTGAAAAAAGTTTGCCATTTATGGCACATGTCTAGCAGCCCCCGAGCCTTGACTTGAAATCCCTCGATTTAGGGTTAAGGTTCCCAAACCGAGGCGTTCTTTGTGACCTTTGGTTTTCCTGGTAATCCCAGAAATGCCATTGTGCTGTTTATTTAACAGCGGAGATCCGATCTGAGTTTTCATCTTCTCTTGCCTCTGGTCGTTTCTTTAGCATTTTGTGTTAAGTTTTGTCTTCTATCTTCCTTTGATTCCTCAGCCCCCGAGCATATGCGTGAGAAGAGGCTCGTGACCTTCCGGATGGCGCCGAAGAAATCCAAGCGCCAAATGTCCGAGAAGGAGGCGACTATGGCTGATGGATGGAAGAAGAGTAAGTTGTCTGAAGCTGCGATCTCATCTCTTGTTAGCCGCCGTCTTTTGCAATCCAGGACTTTGATCCAGTGGCAGCCGGCTGAGGGTCATGGGAGGCCATTTGAAAAGACTTCTGAAATTATTCTTTTCAAAGCCTTTGTTGAGCGTGGCCTTGCCGTTCCTGCTTGTGATTTTTTACGGGCTCTTCTTTTCTTCTAGGGTATACAGCTTCATCACTTAACCCCTGACTCGATCCTGCATATAGCTATTTTTGTTCAGCTATGTGAGGCGTTTCTTGGGATTCATCCCCATTTTGAGCTTTTCAAAAGTCTCTTCTCCTTGAATCCGTATCCCAATCTTAGGAATATTGCTAGGGTGAGCGGTGCCAATCTCCAGTTTCGTCCTGGGATGGCGGAGAAGTATATCCCGTATTCTCTGCGCTGTCAAATTGGGGATTGGAGAGCAGAGTGGTTTTATGTTGATAACCATGCTCCTGCTCTTCCGGAAAGGACTCCTGGACCTCCGAAGCTGCGCCACGAGTGGTGTGTGCCTACTGGTAGTGCCGATCTGGTGGGTGAGCTTCTGAGGCGGATTGCTAGACTCCGAAGGGAAGGGGTGGCTGGGGCTACAGTTGTCTCGTCCTGGCTTAGGAGGCAGGTTCAGCCTTTGCAGTGCCGCAGTCATCTTGGATTCGAGTACACAGGATTGCTCGATCCCTCTCGGTTTTCATCGGAGAAGACCAGTCGAGATGAGGCGATGGTGCTTCTTTACAACCTCTTTGAGGGTGTTACTTCCATGCCTGAGCTTCCGGATTTGTATCGTGCGAGTAATCCTCCGAAGCAAGTAAGGTTCTTTGTCGTCGAGTGGTTTTCTGAAATATCCTTTTTGGGCTTCGGCTGACTCTCAGTTTTTTGTAGGATGATTTGTTAGTCTATCGGAGTGATCCTCCGTTGCCAGAAGTTCATCGGCCGACCTATATGACGCATAGCGCTCATTTGCGGCCTCATGATTATCGGCCAGATTTAGACCCAACTGTCTCAGAGACTCTGTCGAGTTCCGACTCCGATGATCGTGCTACCCTTGCGGATCTGATGAAGGGTAAGACGGGAGGAGTCAATCTTTTGGCTCGTGAGGGGAGTCCGGGACCTGAAGCTGGCACTAGTTGTCCCAAAAAGCCGAGGACAACTGTGCTGAAGAGAAGGGCGGGCGATGACGTCAGGTAATAGGTCGAGTGCTTTCTCTCCCATCCTGAAATTTGTTCTTTGACATCTTTGCCTCTGATTTCAGCCCTGGTCCTGTGCCTAAGCATAGGCGAGTAGCTGAGGAGGGGTCTCCCGCTACTGCTGCTCCTTCTGATGTGGCGGAGTCTTCGAGGAGGGTTGGTGGGGCGGGATCGCAGTCTCCGGAGGAGATTCCAATTGGTGAGCCCATCGTTCCTCCTTACAATGGTTCGAATGTTCTTCCAGTTGCTCGACTGCTTCACGCGAGTAAGACAACAGGTGTCTCGCCGGAAGCTGAGGTGGAGGAGTCGAACGACAGTCTGCTGGAGGAGATTAGGGCGTCTCCTCCTCCCTTTGAGTGCTATCATGGTGAGCAGCTTGAGGATGATCCGCAATTGACGGCTGGAAATATGAAGAAGTTCCAGGCCGTTGTGCGGGAGTTTACCAAGTTCTCTTTGGTAAGTACTGTTGTCGAGTACCTTTTCCTTGTTTGGAATTTTCTGTGTGCTGACTTTGCTGTTGTAGCAAATGGCCAATCGGTCATATCTGAACTCTCAGAGGTTGAAAGCGACTGAGGCGGATCGTCAAAAGATCGCTCTGCTAGAGGCGGAGAATGCTGCTTTGAAGAAAGACAAAGCCGCGCTCGAGCAGAGGGTCAGGATGCTGAAGGAGGTGATCCAGAAGAACCGAGGTAAACCTCTTGATCTGTGTTCTGAGGCTTTCCTTTTTGGTTATACTGGTGCTTACGTCCTTTTTGTTGTGGCTGCAGATGGTACTGAAGAGCATCAGAAGGAGTTGCAGGAGCTTCGAGTGGCAGCTCGGACTGTGGTCGAGTCTGTAGGTTCCGCCGATGAAACTGATGGCAGTTTGGCTGATCGGCTGCAGAAGGTTCCTCAGAAGTTTGCCGAGTACTTGGCTGAAGGTTCTAGGAATTGTGTGGCGCAGGCCCTTGGTCTTGTCAAGTTGTACTGGCCTCGGGCCAAGGTAGGTATCCTTGGCCATGGCAAGTGTTCGACTTGTGATCATGACCAATTTGTCAAGTTTGTAGAGGAGGCGGAACCTGTGGCCGACCAGATTGTAAAGTTGATAGATCAGTAGGATGTACTGTATCTTCTCTTTTGCCATGTAAATGCAACTTCTTTGGTCAATGATTTGGTAAGTTCTTTTTGCGAGAACTTTTCTTGATTGACCATCTTGTGTGGATGTAGAGATGTTGTCTCTTGTTTGACTTCCATCTTGTGGAATGAGTAACTCTTTTGAGATGCTCTTTTTGGATCGAGTATTGTAGTAGTCGATTGTTGTCGTAAGGACGAATATGTTCCTCTTGAGAGATAGGGGGCATGTCCCATCTGAAGATCGAGTACAGGGGTAGTCGATAATTGTCGTCTCATGGACGAATAAAAATAGGGAGCATGTCCCATCCAAGATCGAGTACGGGAGTAGTCGATAATAGTTGTCTCGTGGACAAGGAAGATAGGGAGCATGTCCCATCCAAGATCGAGTACCGGAGTAGTCGATAATAGTTGTCTCGAGGACAAGACAGATAGGGAGGCATATCCCATCCGAACGTCGAGTACCGGAGTAGTCGATTTTGTCGTTGTATGGACGAGAAAGGGAGCATGTCCCATCCGAAGATCGAGTACCGGAGTAGTCGATGATGTTGTCGCATGGACGAGAAAGATAGGGAACATGTCCCATCCGAAGATCGAGTATCGAAGTAGTCGATGATGTCGGCGCATGGACGGAAGGGTAGAGAATTTGTCTCTAGGGCCGCAACGATCATGTCCCTTAGCCCCGACTACTCGATTTGTCGTGCCTTTGACTTTGAGTGAATAAAGAAATGTTGGTATTCGAGGTAGTCGATGGATTGAAGACTTCTGAAGGAGTAACCCCTTGGGAGGGGGGAGCTCAGGTCTCCAGATTTTACTCCTGAATGTGGTAGAGAACTTGTCTCTAGGGCCGCAAGGAATATGTCCCTTAGCCCCAACTACTCGATTCGCAGTGCCTTTGACTTTGAGTGAATAAAGAAAGGTTGGTATTCGAGGTAGTTGATGGAGTGAAGACTCCTGAAGGAGTGACCCCTTGGGAGGGGGCAGCTCAGGTCTCTAGATTTTACTCCTGAAGGTGGTAAAGAACTTGTCTCTAGGGCCGCAAGGAGCATGTCCCTTAGCCCCGACTACTCGATTCGCCGTGCCTTTGACTTTGAGTGAACAAAGAAAGGTTGGTATTCGATCTAGCCGTTGGAGTGAAGACTCCTGAAGGAGTAACCCCTTGGGAGGGGGGAGCTCAGGTCTCCTGATTTTACTCCTGAATGTGGTAGAGAACTTGTCTCTAGGGCCGCAAGGAGTATGTCCCTTAGCCCCGACTACTAGATTCGCCGTGCCTTTGACTTTGAGTGAACAAAGAAAGGTTGGTATTCGAGGTAGCCGATGGAGTGAAGACTCCTGAAGGAGTAACCCCTTGGGAGGGGGAGCTCAGGTCTCTTGATTTTACTCATGAATGTGGTAGAGAACTTGTCTCTAGGGCCGCAAGGAGCATGTTCCTTAGCCCCGACTACTCGATTTGCCGTGCCTTTGACTTTGAGTGAACAAAGAAAGGTTGGTATTCGATCTAGCCGTTGGAGTGAACACTCCTGAAGCTGTCTTGGGTGCTTGAATTGAACTCCGAAGGATCATGTTTCTTTGTTGAAAATTGAAATCCGGTAGGTGACCTTCTTGACAGCTTATGGGTAGAACTTCCGAAGGTGCTCGATGTTCCAAGAGTTGGGGACTTCTAGTCCGTCCGCGTAGATCAGTCGATAGGATCCTGGTCCCGTGACTTTGGTAACAATGAAAGGTCCTTCCCATCTTGAGTTGAGTTTGTGGAGGCCTGTTTCATCTTGTATTCTACGGAGGACCATGTCTCCGACATTGAAAGATCTTGACTGGATGTTGCGATCGTGATATCTTCGCATGTTTTGGAGATATCGAGTTGATCGTAACAGTGCGCTAAATCTCAACTCATCGAGCGAGTCCAGTTCTAGTTGTCGGCTCCCATCGGCTTCTGCTGAGTCATACATCTCTAGTCGAGGTGACTTCCACATGACGTCTGCCAGCAGTATTGCTTCAGAGCCGTAAAGCTCGAAGAAAGGTGTTTGACCTGTGGCCTTGCTAGGTTGGGTGCGTAGCCCCCAGATTACCATTGGTAGTTCAGCTAGCCATTTGCCTCCTTTCTTGCTTGTAGAATCAAAGATCCTTTTCTTTAAGCTGTCAATTATCAGTCTGTTGATGCGTTACACTTGGCCGTTGGCTCTTGGGTGTGCAACTGATACATATTTGACATCAATGCTAGAGTTCTCACAATAATCCTAGAATTCTTGTGAAGTGAAGTTTGATCCAAGGTCGGTTATGATTGTGTTGGGGAAACCAAATCTGTGGAGTATTTCACTGATGAACTCGACTGCACGATCTGATGAGATCTTCTTGATTGGCTTGACTTCGATCCATTTGGTAAACTTGTCGACTGCCACTAAAACGTGTGTGAAGCCTCCTGGCGCTGTTGGGAGTGGTCCTATCATGTCAAGGCTCCAGCAAGCGAAAGGCCACGATGGAGGTATGGTTATCAAGTTGTGAGCAGGCAAGTGACTTTGTTTGGCAAAGTACTGGCATCCTGGGCATCGTTTGACGAGTAGTTCTGCGTCTGATAATGCTGTTGGCCAGTAGAATCCTGATCTAAAGACTTTGCCGACTAGCGTGCCCGAAGCTGCGTGGTTTCCACATGTGCCTTCATGAGCTTCCTGTAGGATTCCTTTTCCTTCTTTTGTTGTGATGCATTTCATGAGGATTCCTGATCCTGCGCCTCGTTTTGAGAGTTTGTTGTCGACAAGGACATAGTTCTTGCTGCGACGCATGATGCGTACTGCTTCTGAGTCATCTTTTTTGATTCCCGGTGGGAGTACTTTGTCCTTGATGTAGTCGATAAATGTGGTTCACCAATCAGCTTCGATCATCATTGCCTCACGACTGGTTTCTTGAGGAACTTGGTCGACTTCCATTGGGGTGGAAGTATTGATTGAGGGGTGATGAAGCTCATGGATGAAGATTCCTGGAGGAACTTCCGCTCCGTCAAAACCGAGTTTTGAAAGGACGTCTGCTGCCACATTGTTGTCACGGATGACGTGGTGGATTTCCAATCCTGAAAACTTGTTTTTGAGTTTTCTGATTTCTGCAACGTAGGCATCCATAGTTTCTTTGTTGATGTCCCACTCTTTGTTTACTTGCTGGACCACGAGGAGGGAGTCTCTGTAGACGAGTAGTCGCTTGATGCCGAGTGAGATGGCCAATCGGAGGCCATGTAGGAGAGCTTCATATTCTGCTTTGTTGTTGGATACTTCGAAGAGAATTTGGAAGACATACTTGAGTTGTTCGCCTTTTGGAGAGATTAAGAGTACGCCTGCTCCTCCTCCACCCAATTTCAGTGAGCCATCGAAGTACATGGTCCAGTGATTTGATATGGATGGTGGGGTAGGTACTTGGTTTTCTTTCCATTCAGCCAAGATGTTGACTAAAACTTGGGACTTGATTGCTGTTCTTGGAGTGAATTTCAGCTCGAGTGCCCCTAGTTCGACGGCCCACTTTAAGATGCGACCAGTTGCGTCTCGGTTGTGTAAGATGTCTCCTAGTGGGAAGTCTGTGACGACTAATATCTTGAACTCGTCGAAGTAATGTCGCAGCTTCCTTGAGGTGATCAGTATCGCGTAGAGTAGTTTCTGGATTGGTGGGTATCGCACCTTTGATTCAGAGAGTACTTCACTTATGAAGTAGACTGGTCTTTGGACGCCGTAGGCGTGGCCTTCTTCTTTGCGTTCTACCATAATTGCCGTGCTGACGACGTGTGTGGTGGCTGCAATGTAGAGAAAAAGTTCCTCTCCTGGCAATGGGGCCGAGAGGATGGGAGGAGACTGGAGGTGCTGCTTGAGATCTTCGAGAGCATCGGCTGCTTCTTGAGACCATCTGAATTTGTCTTGCTTCTTGAGCAGCTTAAAGAAAGGAAGGCCTCTTTCTCCGAGCCTTGATAAGAATCTGTTTAGGGCAGCCATCCATCCTGTGAGCTTCTGAACATCTTTGATGGATGACGGGGCTTCCATGTTCAGGATGGCATTAATTTTCTCTGGGTTTGCTTCGATTCCTCTGCGGCTGACAATGAAGCCGAGTAGTTTTCCGGATGGTACACCGAAAACGCACTTTGTCGGGTTCAGTTTCCACCTGAAGCTGCGCAAACTGTTGAAGGTTTCTTCTAGGTCGGGGATAAAGGAGTCGAATTCCTTTGTTTTCACGTCCACATCATCGACGTAGGCTTCTACATTGCGATGGAGCTGGTTGGTGAAGCATAACTGTATGGCACGCTGATAAGTCGCTCCAGCGTTCTTCAGTCCAAAGGACATGGTCTTGTAAGCGTATGCGCCAAATGGAGTGATGAATGCTGTTTTGATCTGGTCTTCTTCCTTGAGAGCTATTTGATGATAGCCCGAGTAGCAGTCCAGGAAGGATAGTAGTACGCATCCGGCCGTCGAGTCGATGACTTGGTCGATGCGAGGGAGCCCGAAGGGATCCTTAGGGCAATGCTTGTTGAGGTCTGTGTAGTCGACGCACATCCTCCACTCGTTGTTGTTCTTTTTAAGAACGAGAACTGGATTTGCCAGCCACTCGGGGTGGTAAACTTCTTTGGTGAATCCAGCCGCGAGTAGCTTGGCGAGTTCTTTTCTGATGGCTTCTCTTTTCTCTGCCGAGAATCTTCGTAGCCTCTGCTTCTTTGGAGTAGCGGTAGGGTTGATATTCAGGGAATGCTCGATCAACTCCTTTGGTACACCTGGCATGTCGGCTGGTTTCCATGCAAATACATCGCGGTTGGCCCTTTGGAAGTTGACGAGCGCACTTTCCTATTTGTCAGAAAGCCCTGTTCCAATCAAGGCTGTCTTTGACGGGTCGTCTTCTTGCAGTTGAATTGCCTTGACTCCGATGTTGTCGGGTGGCTTTGGAGCAGAGCGATTTGTTTTCTTTGTTGGGATGTCTGATCCCGACGCCGAGTACTACTGGGCTGCTGCCAGTACTTCTTCTGTGGTATCCGGGAGTCGATTTGTGGAAGCGTAAGTTATAGCTTCCTTTTCACATTCAAAGGATCTTTGAAGGTCTCCATAGAAGGTGAGTACTCTTGTTTTTCCTGGCATCTTCAGCAGAAGGTAGACGTAATGGGGGATGGCCATGAACTTGGCCAATGCTGGCCGTCCGAGTATGGCATGATATGAGGACTCGAAGTCTGCTACCTCGAACTTGATGAGTTCCATTCGGTAGTTATCTGGTGTACCGAAGGTGCCTGGGAGCACCACGGTTCCAACTGGAAAAGAAGTGTTCCTTGGGACGATGCCGTAGAAGGGTGCTTTGCTTGGTTTCAGTTTGTCAAATAGATCGAGTCCCATCTTAGTGATTGTACTCATAAAGATGAGGTTTAGTCCACTGCCTCCGTCGATTAGTACTCGAGTGAGAATGGAACCGGCTACCACTGGGTCCTGGACGAGTGGAAATTTTCTGGGTTCGGAAAAGCTGGTCCATTGATCTTCTCTTGAGAAGGTTATGGGTGTTTCACTGTGTCTTAGTTGTTTCTGAACTGCTGGTTCCATCTTCAGTATTTCACGCCAGACCAGTTTTTGGTTTCTCCTATTGAAAGAAGAGTCTCCTCTGTAGATCATGTTGACCCTGTTGGCGGGTTGATGGAATCCCATGGTTGCAGCTTTGTCGCCATCTTCGTCGTCTTGTTTATCTTTTTTCTTTTTGTCTTCTTCCAATTGATGTTGTTGGAGAGACTTGCGAAGGCTGACGCATTCGAGGATTGTGTGCTTTCCTTTAGGATGTAAAGGACAAGGTCTATCGAGTAGTTTCTGGAAATCGTCCTGCGGATTTCCTTTCTTGCCTTTCTGTCCTCGTTCCATTGTAGCTACTGTATCCTCTGGTTTTCGCTTCTTGTCGAAGTTGCGCTGCCCTTTATCTGACCTCGAGTCCCCATTGCGTTTCTAATTGTTATCCTCGTGGCGGGGGAAGCGATCTCGTTCCTGTTCTTCTTGATCGGCCCATGCGAGCATCATGTCTCGCAATGCTACAACCGAACGGGGTCTGTTTCTCCCGAAGTCTCGGTATAGCTGTTGTGTAGAGAGGCCGTTGTGGAAGCAGTCGATCACGTCGTCGTCTGCTATGTTGGCGATAGTTGCTCGGGTATCGAAAAATCTCTTTATGTAAGATCTCAGAGCTTCGCCTCGCTCCTGTTTGCACAGCCGTAAGTCATGGCAAGTGGCTGGGTGATGAATTGAGCCTTGAAAGTTGTCGATGAAGATATTTTTCAAGTCTTCCCACGAGTGAATCGAGTCGTGTCTTAAGCTTTCGAGCCATGTCAGGGGGGCGGATTCCAGAGCCATGGGGAAGTATATGACTTTAGTAGAATTGGTGCCTCCCGCTACTTCGATAGCAGTCGAGCAGATCCGCAGCCACTATTTTGGGGTCCTGCTTGTCGTCGTACTTTTTTAGATTCTGCATGTTTACCGGGTTGAAACCAGTCGGGTACTCGGCGTAATTTATGTTTAGGCTGAAGGCTGGGAATCGATCGGTTTCGTCAGCAGGTCGTCCGTGACGTCTGGCGTTGATGGTGTCCCGAGCGTCATTAGGTTATCGGTCAAGGCTTCTTGAAGGACCAGCATGATAGCTCTCATCCTGGTATCTAGGCCGGGGTTGACCACGCGGGTGGTTGCCTTGGTTCGCTTCCTGGTATCCCTTCTGTTTAGCCGGAGTCCGGCTGTTGTGTGAAACAGATGGAGCCAGGTTCTGTTTTCCGATCTGTCATAAGGCATCCCTGGTCAAGCGCTGAATTTCGCGAATTTGAGGGGTGTCTGACAAAGCTTGCATCAGTATAGCCGCCTCGGCCAAGTTGATCAAAGGACTGTCGAAAACATTGTTGGCTGCTTCGTCCAGGTCCTGTTGTAAATTTCGCGGTCCGTGTGGAGCCGGAACGCGCTGAGCTCGAGCAGTTGCGTTCCTTACGAGAGTAGCACGGCGGCGGTTGCGTTGTCGCCGGTTTTCCTTGTCTTGTTGGGATTCATCTTGCGGAGCGTTGACTGATAGCTCGTCGTCTAAAATTTGATCTAGACTCTCGTTGGCGTACCAGTCAGCTTGAGAGCCAAGTGCACTTTCATCTCTCTGAAGTGAAACATACACCTGTCTGTCCGAGGTCGAGTTAGTTGTGTTGTAATCGACTAGAGCGGTGTCACCAACTTCCTCTCCTCTGACTGGGGAAAGAGGTTTGCCCGGCTGATAGGGCAAATCCCGTAGGCAAGCTACCATCCGAGCATTGTTGGCATCGTTGGCGAATTCAGAGTTCTTCCAGAAGATGATTCGGCCTTGAGGCGTAGCCAGGATGGTCAGACTCTAGCGATCAAGTAAATCCGAGTCAACGTCGCTGTCTGAATCCAGGTAGGAGTCGAGCAGGGGAGGAGTCTGAATCCCAGTCTGGTCCCATTGGCAGGAAAGTGCTGAGTATGACATGGTGGAATTCTTCAGTCCGAACGGAAGGCGAGTTGGTGTCGGGTCTGACAAGGACAAGCTTTCGATCTCCTTAGCAATTCCAGGGAGAAGGATTTCGGCGGAAGTGATTTCGCCGAGTTGTTCTCCCCGGGGTGTCTCCGTGCTCGCGGGGTCGATCAGACGGCTCAAAAAACCCCCCCGATCCATTGGCGATGCAGACCCACGAGCCGAATACGAAGGTGGTTCCGGCGTCGATCACCGGGAAGCTGAATTCGAAGGATGCCATCGAATTCTTCTGTTGATCTTTGGCAAGAGGCCCCACGGTGGGCGCCAGCTGTCGGTGTTTTACAGTCGGGTTTTCCGAGGGGTATCCTGAGGAGAGTGGTTATCAGTAGGGACTCGCCGAGATCTGAACGCGATGGTGCAAGGAACATAAGGATTTAGACAGGTTCGGGCCGCCGGAGCATGATACCCTACGTCCTGTGTGGTGGTTTGTATTCCCTCTAGTTTTGTTCAATGCTTTGGAGGGGTCCCTGTTCGCCCTTATACAATCTGGGGGAACTGGGTTACATGGAAAGTTCTAGCCGAGTACGTTTAGAGTCCTACTCCGAGTGGGTCTGGTAGTTTCCATGTACGTCGGCTAGTTCTACTGCCGTCCGAGTAGTTACAGTAGAGGTAAGGCGTACCCATGCAGTACTCCCTACTCTAAAATATTCTATGCCCATGAGTAGTCCTGCTGCCCCGGGTCTGATAGATGGTGTCCGCTGGAGACCATCCGCCTTCGATTCGAACTGAGAGTTTATTTATGAATTTGTTGTAATTATCCAAATTGACGCGTTCTTTCGGAGAAAATAGCTGCAGCATGCGGTGATTTTCTTGTGGCGTGGGCGAATTTGGAGTTTGAATGACGTTGCACCTCCGATTCATGTAGTCTTCGATTGGAACAGAATCTTCTGTGAGGTGAATTTCAGACAAGTACCGGTCTAATCGGGCTAATGAATTGTCTTGCGATTCATCCCATAGCTTTTTCTCTTTGGATTGTTCCCAGAGTGCTTCCCGTTTATTGGGATTTGACAGTCCTTCCATAAACAAATCGATGTCGTATGACCACTCGGCTAGTTCATCTTCGGAGATTGGCCCGTCAAGTTCTTCAAGGTATCTGATGAATGCCTGATCCTTTTCCAGCTCTGCGGAGCTGAGTACCCATGGGTTGATGAATTCTTCATATTTGTGATCGTAGGAACTCTTGTTATTGAAGGTGTCTTCTGCTAGCTGAAGGCAGTATTCAATCTTTTCATCGATGTTATCGATGTTTGAAAAAATGTCCTCCGAAGGCTTCTTTTTGCGAGTAGTTTTCTGGAAGCTGGCTTTTGAATTTTTCTTCCGAAGACTTGGTTCAGCGAAGTGAATATAGCCGGAAGATAGAATCATTCCGTCCATGGAAGTTTCTTGCTTGGTATCTTCTAGCAATCTATCCAAATCCTCTTCTAGTTCGGAGAGTGTTTTGGGTTTAATTGCACCGAATTCGGGTTGAATTCGGGTTGAATTCGGGTTTTGCTGTTGGAAACTGGAAGTTTGACTTCTTCGAGTTGGTCGATGAAGTCGTTGATTTCGTGGCGTTTTGCGGCTTCTGAAGTTTCTGGAGTGTTTTGATCGATTGGGTGGCTTTTGAAACCGCCTGATCCATCGGCGACGAAAATCCAGGAGCCCACGCAGAAGGAGGTGCCTTCAAAAGGCACCGAGTTGTCGTCGAGAGCAGCCATCGAGTTCTTCTGACGATCAATGGCGAGAGGCCCCATGGTGGGCGCCAGCTGTCGGTGTTTTACCGTCGGGTTCTCCGAGGGGTATCCCGAGGAGAGTGGTTATGAGTAAGGACTCGCTAGGATCAGAACGTGATGGTGCAAGGAACACAAGGATTTAGACTGGTTCAGGCCGCTGGAGCGTAATACCCTACGTCCTGTGTGGTGGTTTGTATTCCCTTAGGTGTTGTTCGATGTGTCTCGTCCTCTTTGGAGGGGTCCCTGATCGCCCTTATATAATCTGGGGGGAACAGGGTTACCTGGAAAGTCCTAGTCGAGTTCTATTTGGACCCTAGTCCGAGGAGTTCGGCTAGTTTTCGTATACATCAACTAGTTCTACTCCTATTCGGGTAGATATAATAGAGGTAGGGCATATCCATGTGCTACTCCCTACCCTAGAATATTCCGCGTCTGTGAGCAATCCCGCTGTCCCGGGTCTGGCACTGGCTAGGCGGGCTGGCGCGCGGGGAAGCAAGCCGCTGGCTGTGGTGGAGCTGGGCTGGTCGGCAGGCTGTGCGGGCCGGTTGAGCAGGTAAGCGGGCCAACGGGATGGTCCACGTGGGGGTTAGGTTAGCAGGCCGAAAGGCTTGGTAAGGGTTGGGCTGGGTTGGTTAGGAGATGGGTTTAGGCCCAGATTAGATAGGGGTTTGAGCCCAAGACTGGTTTGGGGGTTTGTTAGCTTTTTGCATTTGACTTAAATGTTTGGATTCAAATCAAATGCCACACCAATTCAAACAAAACCATTCAAAGCCATTTAAACAATGTAGATTCAAAAAGATTCAATTAACTCCAAAGTAATTGACACTACCATTTATTTCAACCTTATATTTGATTTGTTTTTAATTCACTAGGATTTTGAGATGGAAGATGAGGTCATCCTTATATTGTTCTAGCTATTTTCACATTCACACAAAAAGTTTTTAAAAAATCACATTTTTTGCTATATAACATTCCGTAAAAATTAGGAGATGTTACATCGAGGATCGAGTAAACCAGAAAAAGTCTTAGATGGACTGAGGAATACTTGGATAAACTGAGGAATACTTAGATGAACTGAGGAATACCTGCACGAACTGATCCTCGGTCGATCTAGAAACCCTAGCTCCCGTCGCCTAAGTCGCCGCAGCAGTCGCCTGCTCGGGGACGCGACCTAGAAGAACCCAAAGAGGAAAAGAGCTGAACGGAACTGAATGGAGGAAAAGGGAAAATTCCAGGAGGCGATGGGAATGAGTGGACTAATCTAATGGACAAGAGAGCACGCACCAATCTCAAACACCGGAAGGACAGTAAGCTAAGTTCTTCCAGAAGATTGATAGGAAGTGCGTCTTCGACTTGTGCCCATGAGCACCAGGTCCGGCCCACTAGCTAGCCCATGCGCGGACGGCACATCTGATGGGTTATAAATCCTAATCACCGGCTAGAGAGCTAATTAGCTACCGCCACGCCTGGACGTGCTAGCCACCCGGCTGTTATGCGTGATTGCCGTACGTGAGGGCTGTGAGTTGCTCTTGTCCATCCGAGCGTTTGTTGAGTGCTAGCACACTTTGTTATGCCGTTCATCTCTGTGGACATGTGAACTTCCATAGAAGTGCTGCTTGTTTGCGCACTGCATGAGACCGTACAACTATCTCCTCCACGTTGACTACATCAACTACTCGCACTTCTTCAAGTCTTCGACTGCACCGCGTGAAGGGAAGGTATAAGATTCATGATCATCGACCCGCAAGTGATCTTGTACAAATGTTGTTAATTTTTTTGTGTGCACTCCGTGTTCCACGTTTCCCAACATTCGCTACATGCACTTAGGGAAGGAAGCGGATTGGATTTGTCGGATAGCACTTTTTACCAGATTTTAATTCTAATATGGAAATAGATTCGGATATTCTGGGATACGAAGGTAAAATAGATGCCTCGGATTTGGATTCGAATTCGAATTCGGAATCGGATATATGTATAAGATAATGTTTAACTATATTCTTTATTGGTATTTTTAGAATACAAATTCATTACACAAGTAGAAACTAAAGTTTAACAATATAATAAGGATAACTAATTTAAAAATAATTATTTAACAAATAAAAAATAATAAATTATATATAAAATATACCTATGTGCTATTCTATACCCTGCATGCCTAGCCCCCTTTACCTGCGTGACCCTGACGAGCAGCATGGAAGATTCATTCTAAACCTACCTGCAGTATTCCGGTGAGCATGATTCCCTTCGCAATCCCCTAGATGATCCAGAATTGGTGCTCATGTATCCGCAAATTTTTGATTCATATGTGTGTTCTAGGTGAGAACAATGGGAGCCCAGCTCCATATCCAAAATCGAACGTGCATTTTTTGTTTGCAGATATTAAATATTGATGCTCTAAACTGAGTAGTTAGGCCAGTAGTTTTTATTATGATTTAGATCACTAATTTGTTAGGTTTTGTAATTAGTCTAGTAATTTTTTTGATTACTGAGCGCCGAAGATCTGAAGTGAGTACTTCCTCTAGTAGTTCTGGTAAGCATTTTCAGTTCAATAATTTGTTATTGCAAGTATTTTCGTTGTTTGATCCAGTAGCTCATTACTTTATTTATTTCAGCAGTACTAAAATAGTTGTGTTATCATCTACTAGTACCTGTAATTTTCAGTTATTACTAAACATTTGATGCTCTGAGTTACCATAGTAGTTCAGGAGTCATACTGAACTACTAGATCAGATAATGAAATACGAGACTAGTGAACTACATGAGATTGAATTGAGCTCAGTAACAAAAACTACTGAAACTAAAAAAATTATTGAGCTCGTGCAATTTTATATGCAGTAGCTCAACATAGTTTGAATAGGCTAATTACCGAACCATATAAAGCATGCCCATTTTTTGTCGATGATTACTGAATATTTTGATGCTCTAAATTGTGCCCAATGTTGGCTAGTTAGGCTAGTAGTTTTTGTTTGGAATTAGTACCAATGATTTTTAGGTTTTGGAGATAGTCCAGTATTTTTTTATCACTGATGCTTGATGATAAAGAACTAAACCTCAATTTCATCGGATATGGGGTCATGAGGTCATCCTACCGCTCTTGTCTTTGTTATTTCTCTTACAAATATCGATAATCCCTCGAAACTCTAGAATTACTTGCGTATTTTTTAGTAATTCTCTGTAAACCAGTAATACTATGTAGCACTTCAGTCATTCTCTGTAAAGTGGTAATATAGTAATTCAGTAAAGCAGTAATCCAGTAATTTAGTAATCTAGTTATTCTCAATGATCTTTTCAGTTTTTTTCCTATTACTGGCGGCAGGTTCAGGTGGGCATGGAATACCTTTCAAACTCTATCACCTCATGCACATGACAGTGATAGTACTGAACTTCATAAAGGAGAGGGTTCCAAGTGAAAAGAGGCCTCAAGTGTATTTTAAGATTTTTTTTGAAGGCTGCACGATACAATTTAATCGTGACTAATATGTGTATATATATGTGTAGTCACCACCGAACAATATATATATATATATATATATATATATGTATGTTTGGATTCATTAATCCATAGAAAGCTTTTATTTTTATACTATGCACATTGTTTTTTTCTGGTGTTGCTGGTGAATAGTTATTTCTAGTAACACGCTTGTACATGCTTGGATTCAGTAATAGGGAGATCCAGTCATTCAGTATTTTTATGTATATCCAGTAATATTTTCATTTTTTTTGACTTAGGACTTTTTTACCTACATCTTTTTTTACATCTGATGGATTCAACAAAATAAGATCTATCCAGTTAGTCAGTACTTTTTTATGTATAGCTCCAATAATGCTTATGCATATGTAGATTCAGTAATCAATAGATCCAGTTAATCAGTATTCCATACAGGCCTGTAATTATTGCAAATTTGAGGGGTGAGGAGGGATGATTTTCTGTGAATTCAGTAATTTGAATGTATTTAGAGCCCCTGTGTTTTGATTCAATTACCAAGAGACTTGGAAAAAATATTCAATTGATGTTTGGATCCAGTAACCGAGAGCATCCGTGACATTCAGTATTTTATGCAATTTTTAGTAAACTTTTTAGTTATTCAGTATTATGTACGTCCAATCCTTTTCCCTTATTGTCTTACATGATTGCTTGCATTCAACAATGGTGTACAAGTAGTTACTCAGTATTTTTTTATGCAGATCCACTAACGCTTATCCTTTTGTACATGTCGCTCAGTAATTCATAAATTCAGTAGTAGCACTGTAGCAGCTCAATACTGAAAGTCATGGCATAAATTACTAAAGTCAATGGCAGTAAAATACATCGAGAGAAGTTAGAATAGCAGTAGTAACAGCCCAATTATTGAGAGAAGAAGTCGAGCACTTCAGCAATTTTCGAATTGCCTTTCGAATTCCAGTGCAACGTTCAGTAATTTTTTCATCCCCAATCTGCTATTCACGGTACAGCCGCCTCCAGTGACCAGTGTGGTGGCCTCCAGGCTTGGTGGCATGCGCTGCCGTTGCTCCCCACCTAGGTGGGTTGAGCCGACGCCTACCCAGCAGCGGGGTAGGCACAGACCACGTCACCGCCACCCATGGGCCCTGTGCACCACGAAGCTCCCGCGCCGGCCCATGCTTCACGCAGGCCGCGCCATCGTTCCCCAAGATGACGCCGCGCCGCACAGCTGCCCGTCTCTGCTCCCCGCGCCCGTGATGCCGCCACTCCACACATGGCCGCTCGCCGCTCCACACATGGCCGCTCGCCGCTAACACCCACGAGGTCACGCCGCCGCGCGCGCCGCCGTTCCCCATGATGCGCCGCTGATCCCCGCGCGAGGTCGCGCCGCCGTTTCCGCGGGAGGCCAGCCACACCGGCATTCCCCGTGATGCCGTCTCTCCGCGCAGACCCCCGCCGCTGCTCCCCCCGAGGCTGCGCCATGGCTCCCGCGAAGGCCACGCCTCCGCTTCCTGCACGACGACCCTGCTCGCGCTCGCCTCTCGCCGCGCTCGCGATTTACTTTGTCTGCGTGGGGAAGGGGATGCTGCAGGTTTTGGGCTGGTAGGTAGGCTAGTTAACTGTTCCTGGCTAGGTGTAGAATAGCGCATTTATAAAATATATAATTATTTTTATTAATATATAAATAAACAATTATAAAAGTAGTTTCACATATAAGTAGCTAAAATAAGAGTATTTAAAAGTAAAATTAATTATTTTATATATTTATTATAAAAATTAATATAACATTGTTCATAGGAAATGGAGATGACTTCTAAATAGTTTCAGCGAGTACCGATACGGATATTGTCGAATATGGATGTGGAATCAAAAAAAGAAAATTAATAAAAATAGATTTCGAATATATCTACTTTACTACCATATTATATTTAAATACAGATAAGGATATCCACGTTAATGTTCATCTTCCTATCTCTATCCATAACACAATAAGTGGAAGTCCATGGCAACTTGGCCGCACGATGTTAGAGCGGACCGCTGTTTTTTATAGGGGCAATTCCCTCAATACCATTGGAGATTCAGCTTGTCCCTTCAATGCCATCGAAATTTAGGCCACTCTTTCATTGCCACTAAAATATGATTGCTGGAGCTAGCCCACCATTATGGCGACAAGCTTGAGGAATTGGAATGGTGGGCTAGCTCCAACAGTCGTAGCACCAATCCAGTGCCTCAAGCTCGTCCCTCCAGCTATGCTTCTCCTAGTTCTTCGATAGGTTGCTGACTGTAGTCTCGGCCAGTGCAGCGACGTGGTGGTGACACGGGATGGGAAGAGCACACCGGAGATTGTCAAGGGGTCTTCTGATAAGATGAGGTTGAAGGCACCTCCGGGGACAACGTGAGGAGGTTGATTCCGGTCACGTCCACCACTCCCGCAGCGCCCGGATGAGATAGAGAACGCGGGTGGGGCGGCGAGGAAGTTAATGCCGCAGCGCTCTAGCCGACCCCCCCCCCCCCCCCCCCCCCCCCCCGCCCTGACGCGAGAGCAGGGGCAGATCGCCCGTGCGGCGGCGTGGCATGGGTGCCGGTGTGACCGAAGGATAAGGTTTGGGATGAGATGTAGATGATGTTGAGGATAAAGTTGGAGAGGGGTAAAAGTGGAAAAGAAAAATTATGACACATCTAAGTTAACTATGTTATGGGTATTTTATGTTAACTAGCAAAGACGCACGTGCGACACACACGTATTAGAAAACTATTGATCACATGTTATATTTATAGAACACACGTAGTAGTATCGAATACTTATTTAACATCTCTCCGCATAGTTTGAGATTTCAATATCTCGCTGCTTATTGCATTGCTAGGCATATACAAAGCAAAAGAACAAGCCAGAATAGATTATCTCGGTAAAAATACCACCTTATTAAAGGCATGTCAAAAATGTCTCTTTTCTTTTATATGGGAAAAAATATGCCCAAAGATCATATCTTCCTAAAACCGATAGTAGCTACCTCAAAAGATTTGTTGCTAGGAATAAAATTCAGCATGAGCAAAAATATCTATCAATAGGCAGAAATAACTACATATCCAGCACAACTTTTTTAAATATAAATGTAAATGCTTGACAAGCTATGTGATGCTAAATCTCCATCTACTCCACAACCAGGAAACCAATTAGACCCTCTTTTTCTGTGGAGCTAAACCAACATCTAGAAAGCAACCAAATCGAACCGTCTCTATCTTGAACCATTTAGTTTGTCTTATTCACATTTTGAACATGGATTTTTCTATCTTGTTAAGCTCTTTCTAGTTAATTTAGTTAATCAAGCTCAACGATAGCTCCCTGCCACCCTAGGCAATCGCAAATTCACCACCGGATCAGGGTAAATTGGGGAGAGGAAAAGGTCCCCCAAGGTGAGGGGGAGTCTGACTCTAAACCTTATCGGGGTGGAGAAATTTCAATATTTGACATCGAGTTTACACGCCTCACATCTTTCAAGTCTTGATTCGCAAGCTTTTCGAAATATAACCTTTAGTATACGAATTCTTCAATTCAAGAAATTTCTTCTCTTCTTTCTTTCTTTCTTTCTTTTTCTTATTCATTTTGAATGGACCAATTGCCCCCCCCCCTTTCTTGTTCATTTTGAATGGACCAATTGCCCACCCCCCTCCCCCCATGGACCAATTGCCCCCCCCCCTTTTCTTGTTCATTTTGAATGGACCAATTGCCCACCCCCCTCCCCCTCCCCCCCTTTTCTTGTTCATTTTGAATGGACCAATTGCCCACCCCTCCCCCTCCCCCCCTCCAATCTTATCCTTTTGCAGCAATTGCCTCTGTCCTTCTCTCAACCGTCTCGTCTCCTCTCTCTTTCGCTCTATCTCTAGCTTGCAAGAACAGGGACCGTTGTTGTCTGGCGGAGACAGGAGAGTGGACCTCGCCATCCCTGAGCAGCAAGCTGCCAACAAGGAGGCCGCCACGGAGGAGCTGCTCCACTGCGGCCTGCAGCAGCAGCAGCTGCTGCAGAGCCAGTTCGGCGTACAGCCCGAGGAGGAAGGCACAGACGAGCAGCACCACTGGGATGCCGTTCACGGCGCACACCAGCACCCGGGTCCGTGGCGTCTCCCGCCGCCGACAGCGGGTCGTACGTCGGCAGCGCCGCCTGGCTCATGCTGATGCCGCTACCGCCTCCCTTCGCCACGCGCGCCCCGCTCAACGACCGCCTCATCGCCCGCGCAAGACCCACGCCCGCAATGGTCTCGCTCGCCGGCGGCTGCGCGAACGGGTGGGCAGATCCGATCCGGTTGGGCCGGCCGCGGTCTGGTGCTGTGGCGCGCGGACGGATGCATCGGGGCGCGTAAAGATTTCAGGCGGGTACGGCGGGCGGGTGTGGAATCGCCAGGTGAAAAAAACAAATCGTTTTCGCAGAAACATCCCCTAACATGCTATTTTTATGGGTCTCCACCCTTTCTACTTTCCTGGGTCCTGACATGCGGGTCCGGCATGAGAGATATGGTGAGACCAATTTGGATGAAAAAGGTTTTCAATTATTTTCGATCTACTATAAATAGATAGCAGTGAAGAGATGAAAAAATAGAAGTGATGACATTGATAGGATAAGTTAAATTTTAATTGTATTGAAGGGATGGGCTAAGTTTTTAATGTGATCGAGGAAATTTTCTTTTATCATGCTCTCCGATCCCGTGGTTGCCTATCACCCCCGCTATCGTACTCTCTGCAGTAGCCCCATGTGCACACCATCGCCGCGCCCAACGCGAAAGGAATCCAATGACGAGGACGAGAAAAAGCTAACACTAGCAGGGGGGTCGTGCTGTCAGTTTGCCCTTCGCAGCCGATCTTTCTCTGCGGTTCTCCCCTCCCATCATCACCCGCAGGGCGCTACCTTTGAGCGTGTGGACCGGCGGCTGGTGCGGATCGGATCTCCACAGCAACAACTTTTCGTGTAAGCAATTTTCGCTATCGCTTTCGTGCAGTAAAAGGATCCGGCAATTCCAGTTAGACGACTCTTAAGTGAAGTTTAAATGCGCAAATTTCTTAAAGCTCCATTCGTCCATTCGTTCTTGTTTCGTTTTTTTGCTCTGTGGGTAGTTTTCAGATCGTGAAGTAAATATATGTCTTATTGCAGCTCGATCTGGTCCGGTAGTTTTGAGGTTCCGGTAGGTCTTGGATCTGAAGCGCAACCAAACTCCGCTTTTTATGAACTCAGGTGATAGTCAAGAGGCAATGCGGCCGTTGGACAAGAAGTGCTACAGCTACATCACCAATGGGGCGGCGGCGAGCGGGAGGCCGCAGCGCACGAATCCAGAGCCGACCCGGCCCAAGCCGACGCCGTCCAAGTGGGACGACGCGCAGAAGTGGCTCGTCGGCATGTCCAGCGGTCGCGCCGACGGGGTCCGCGGTTTCGCCGGCGCGGCCAGGGCCAGGAACTCCAACGCCGACGACCGCCGCCTCCTCAGCTCGTCCTCGCAGAACGGACGGGTGTCGTGCAGCAGCGTGGACGGCGCGCTGGGGTACAGCATGGTGGTGACCGCGCCCCCGACGCCGCCGCTGCAGGGCGAGGGCGCCGACGACGTGGGGGAGACCAAGAAGATCGACTGCATGGTGCAGCAGCACGGCTCGCCCGTCGCGGAGATCCGGTCCGTGTGCCTGCGGGACATGGGGACGGAGATGACGCCCATCGCTAGCAAAGAGCCGTCCAGGACAGCCACGCCCCTGCGTGCCTCCACCCCTGTAGCGCGGAGCCCAATCTCCTCGAGGTCGTCCACCCCAGCGAGGAGACGCCAGGAAAGGCCTATGGCCGTTACCACCGCCGTTGTAGGGACGACGACCGAGCCGGTGCCGCCACGCCCGGTCGGTTGTGCCGGCGAGGAGGGGCCCATGGACGCTCATGTGCCCAGCAGCGCGAACTCGCTGGAGTCGCGCGCGGCAGCCTGGGATGAGGCGGAGCGGGCCAAGTACACGGCGAGGTCAACTTTTTATTGTTTTGCTCTGACTTTTTATTGTTTTCGGCACATCTTCCAGTTACGTTGTGCAATTCTTGCTTTTGCTTGTTTCATTCAGGTATAAGCGTGAAGAGGTGAAGATACAGGCCTGGGAGAACCATGAGAAGAGAAAAGCTGAGATGGAGATGAAGAAAATGCAGGTACAATAATATGTATAAGCCTGGGTGATTATGATGCAAGTCGCTTATTTTATCTTACTGATGTGAGATTATTTGGTGAAATTGCAATTGCCAATTGGGATACCTGGCTTTGTTCCTAGTCTTTACTCTCTCAGTTGCATTTAGCTGTATGACAAATCGAATGGAAACTCTGTCTGCAGATGAAGACCGACCAGATGAAAGCACGGGCTCAAGAGAAGCTGGCCAACCGGCTGGCCGCGACGCGGCGGATAGCCGAGGAGAAGCGGGCAAGCGCAGAGGCGAAGCTCAACGAGCGTGCGGCGAGGACGTCAGAGAAGGCCAACTACATCAGGAGGACAGGGCACCTGCCATCCTCCTTCAAAATGCCGTGCTTGTGCGGCTGAAGCTTGAGCAGAGCTAGAAGAAATTGACTGTGACACCATGCCTCGTCATTTTTTCTGGCACTGTTTGAGACCACCCAGCCGACGGCCAATCGTAGCTCCAAAGTCGAGTTCAGACAATGAGCCCGTGCTTTTCTGTGCTAATGCATTGTCAGAATCAATCTGGCTGCCTGGCTTCTTATAACAAGGTAACCGGCTGTTCGGGCCATGATTTGAAATGGGAAAAAAAAACTTCATGGGATAATATACACCCTCCGAACCCAAACAGGTCATTTAGGACATAAGCATAGTTTTCAAACGACAGTTTGACTTGTAATTTTTAGATGTTTACTTTTTTTTAATAGAGAAAGCTCAATATTTTAAAAGTATTTTTCACGAGGGCTCTTTTGAAATCAGACGTTTGTTGTGAGCCCACATCTCTATGAGAAAATTTCTTATTTGCCATCAAAATTTATAGTGCTTCCCTATTTGCCATTGAGAAAGTTTTCTTTCTCTATTTGCCATTGAGCTAAACTTCATTTCCCTATTTGCCATTTCTGTCCGTCTGTTAGAATAATAGTGATAGAGAGCAGATGAAATGACCATTTTACCCTCGGTACAAACTCTCTCAATGGCAACACGGCACAGGAGGCCGAGATGGACCCGCCGCGCTCGGGGCGCCGCCGCCGATGCTGCGACTACCTGCTCGCGCTTGTGGAGCTCATGCCGCTCAAGCCCAACCTCTCCCTCTCCTTCGAGGAGCACGAGAGCGGCGCCGGTGCCGGGAAGAGGGAGGACGCCGCTTAGACGCCGCTGCCGCCACCGCCGCCAGAGGCCACGAATAAGCAGCAGGCGACGCCCGACTGGCTCCGGTCCGTGCACCTCTGGAGCCAGGAGCCCCAGCATCGGCCGTCATCCCCGTAGCCACCGGTGTGGAAGCCGGTGGCGCTGAGTGCCCGGAAGGCTGGTCGGCGACCACGGCGGTGGCGATCGTTAGGGACAGCAGCGACGGCGCGCCGTGCAGCGCCGACAAGGAGATGAGCGGAGAGGCCAAGGACAAGGGGAGCGATAGGAAGGACGGCAAGGGCGACGACGAAGAGGGCCAGTCGCAGACGCAGGCGCGAGGGGGCTTGTGCGACCATGGCGGGGCGGACGCACGGCGCGCGGCGGCCAGGAGCTCCGGGCGCACGGCGGACGATGGGAGGCCGAGCTCAGGGCGCACGGCGGACGCACGACGCATGGCGGGATCGCGGCATGGCCAGTAGGGACGGGCGCGCGCAGCGGGGCCAGCAGCGCCGGCCGCGGCGGTGTGGCCAGCAGGGGAGGGCGCGCGCGGAGGCTGCTTCCGCGGCCACTGCTCCCTCCTCCCGAAGCTGCGGCTCCACGCGGGGTGGGGCAGCAGATGCGGCGGCGGGCACATCGACGACGGTCCTAATATTAGTGTGCAATGCAAAGAGTACGAGTACATAGTCACATATGGTACAAATACGCATAGCAATATGTATAAAAACAAAAAGAAAAGAAACATAAAAAAGAAAAAATATTTTATGCCGGCCAGTGATACCAGCCGGCACTAAACTTGCTGCCTGGCACCGGGCGGGGGTCGCGCACGTTGGTGCCGGCTGGTATTTCGGACCGGCACTAACCTGCGCATGTTAGTGCCGGCCAGAGGCGGCACTAACGTGACCGGCCACATGGACCGGCACTAAGACGTCTTGTGATCGGCACTGATAAGGCTTTCTCCAGTAGTGAAGGCGCCAGGAAGGGCCGGTGTTTGGGCAAACCAGGGGTGCGAGGGTGGTTTTGGTCGGGGGCGCAGCGCGTGGCCGGCCAGGTGGCGGCGTCGACAGTTTGCAGGGAGAGAGATGGAGGCAATCGCAAAGTCGTAAATAGAGGGAAAAGCAGGGTTCCGATGAATCTAAGTTTTTCTCCTTGTTCCTGAGGTCAAACGAAAAATTTTTGAATACCAATTTTGTTCAGTTTTTCGAGATCCACAACTTTTGTTTCAGGCACTTTTTCATTTGAGCAGTAGTGTAAAATTTATTTAATTATTTCAAAAACTGCCAATTAAAGGACTTGCCATTTCATGTGACTTTTGTCACTTTTACTCCTAGGCTTCAACTAGACATTTGTTAGTCTTATTATGGTGAATGTGGCAATATAATTTCATGGACAGATTTGACTTAGTTTGAAAGTTACAAGAGCTTCATATATTCATATCGATATTTGCTCTTTTAATTATTAAAGTCATTTTGAGGATTTAATTTTTACTTTTCATTCCCTCTTTTTGACATGATATTTCACTATGGAACTTGTTTTCGAAATTTGAACACCTAGGGTGTCACAATGATGTGAAAGGAAAAACTATGCAAGAAGATAAACTAACCTGTATGCAAATGCAAGAATGGATAATTACCACGTACCTCATGGGCAAGGGCTTGAGTTTCTCGTCTTGAGCGAGACTATCCATACCTTGGGTTCGTTCATCGTCACCTGATGGAGATGTTGGTGGCGACCCTTTCTTCTGCCACACCTTTCATGTAGGTAGAGTTACTTTGATCTCTTTCATCCCAAATTCCAGAAATTTTTTACATTGGATATTCCACTTCGCGTTCCATTGGTTATACACCTGGATCTCCTCCCAAGTTCAAAGATTCTCCACGAATTTGATGAGGATAGAGTTGGATGGGGTATATGGCTTCTCCAGTTCTTTCACAGATTCCTTCCTGTTGAAACTTTTGATCTGTGAGCATTGTTTATCCTTCGGTCTGAAACCAAATCTGTCCTTCTGCCCATTGATGTTGAGTTGGATTACTCCAACTCCCGCATCAATGTGTGCAGTTGTCATACTCAAGAATGGCCTCCCCAATATGAGAGGGATCTTAGTGTCGACTTCCATGTCGAGAATGTCAAAATCAATGGGGACAAAGAAATTCCATATTTTCACCGGAATATCCTCGGTGATCCCCACGAGATGATGAACTGATTGCTCTGCTAGCTGCAAACACATGGCAGTAGGAGCAAGTGCATGATGGTTAAGTTTATCATAAATTACTTTTGGCATGACGCTGATTCTTGCTCGCAGATCGCAAAGAGCATGCTTAAAGTGTTGAGCTCCGATGGAACATGTGATGGTGGGGCATCCTGGTTTCTTCTTCTTCTCCAGGAGAGGGTTGAGTATAGCTATGCTACACTCACCCGTAAGATGCACAATCTCGGTGGTCGGCAGGACCCTCTTATTGCCAAGGATATCCTTGAGATACTTGGCGTATGTGGGAACCTGCACGCTATCAAGAAGTGGTGTGTTGTCATAAAGCTTCTTAATTACCTCGATGAACTTGCCGAATTGCTCATCGGCCATCGGCCTCCTTCTCCGCTTTAGAAACGGTAAGGCGGTTGTATCGTGGTACTTTCGGGAAGCCCTTGGGACTTCCTCAGTGTCTTCTTGGGTAGCAATGGTGTTGGATTCCTTGGCCTCCTCCAGCACCCTGTCTTCAGCATCGGTATTCCTGGCAGCTACGGTCTTCTGCCGTGTTCCTGCATCCTGCAGAAGAGGTGGTTTCTGTGTGGATTTTCTTGCCAGCACAGTTACCGCATTCATATTTTCTTTTGGGTTCACTTCCGGTTGCCCAGGTAGCTTCCCCATGTTATGGTTAAGGCAGGATGAGGCTAGCTGAGCCACTTGAGTTTCTATCAATTTATTGAAACTCAACTGATTTTTAATAACAGAGTTAAACCCTTTTAGTTTCGCAGCCAAAGACTCAAGAATTTTATCATTAGCAAGAAAATTTTTAATAATGTTGTCATTAATTTGTTTTTGGCCGTACACGAGATCTTTAAGCGAGGTCTGAATACTGTTATTAAAATTGTTACCTTGCTGTTGGCCGAAGGGGAGGTCGGGCTTAGAATTCCAACCTTGCTGAGGACGGTGGTCTGAGTTATTGGGAGTGTTATTCCCAATGAAGTTCACATCCTCTTGAGTGAACGGGCAAGTGTTGCCCGAGTGCCCAGTATTGCCACATTTCTCACATGTGATCCGAAACTCCATAGTCTGGTTAATCTCCTGGTGCGGAGATTCCAGCTTTTTTCATGAGAAGATCCATCTTGGCTACCAGCATGTTGACACTGTCGATTTCATGTAATCCTTTTGAATGGGCCGACTGCCTATCTCCCTTCCAACTCTGGTTGGAGGCAATCTTGTCGATGAGCGCTCTAGCTCCTGCAACATCAAGAGAGAGGAATGCTCCTCCCGCTGCTGCATCCATGTGATCTTATGATCGCTGGTTCAGGCCATGGAAGAAGTTTTGAATGATAAGCCATTCTTTGATGCCGTGGTGTGGGCATGCTGCAATGTATTCCTGGAGACATTCCCAGGCTTCCGAGACTGTCTCATCCTGGAGTTGTTCAAAACTGGAAATCCTATTCTGAAGGGCGTTGGTTTTGCCCACCGGAAAGTACTTGACCAGAAAAGCATTGAAGCACGCATCCCAAGTGTTGAATGCGTCCTTGTTGGTGTAGAACCACGCCTTTGCTTTCCCAAGCAAAGAGAATGGGAACAGTCGAAGATGAACATTGTGCATTATAGTGCCTTTTGGGTTGATTATGCTACTCACTTCTAGAAATTTCTGCAGGTGAGCGTTGGCATCCTCTAATGCCTTTCCGCAGAAGGGACTTGCTTGGACCATGTTGACAAGCCTAGTCTTTATCTCAAAGCCATCAGTGCCTTGGTCATTGGTCAATCCAGTAGGGATATGGCTGCTGAACAGGGCTGAGAATTGACGGAGTGTCTTCTAAGCCATGGTTATTGAAGCTAGTGTTGTCAAACCTTGATCCTAAGAAAATTTCTTTTGGCAGGACGACTATGCGTCAAACAATTCACCCAATTCTTTCTGGATCTGAGTTGAAGTGATATGGTAGATCAAAACTGGTCCTGCACTGCACTGCAGAAATCACAAAGATACCGAGAACAATGGCAATCCCACTAAAATTAGCGGTGATAAACTAGTAAATTTTACCAAACTATTCAACGATATCTTTAGCCAATTGCTTCCCCGACAACGGCGCCAGAAATGCTTGTTGGCGTTTCTTATGCCCAAAAGAATATCAATTCCGCAAGCGCACAGAATCACCGCTGTAACACTTCACCTTGGAGTATTCCAGGGTATCGTAATTTTCCTCAGGGAAGCACTATGGATAAAGAGTATCGAAGAATCGAATGACAACTTTACCAGTTATATCATCTGACTAACTTAGGGGGGGTAAGCCTGATAAGATAGATAAGATAATGGCCAAGTAATGACCATCTAACACAGGAGACTCTAATCCTTAGAGAGGTAAGCCGCTGGGAGGACAACGATCGAGAAAGACTCCTAAAACACTTCTAAACTATCGAGCTAGCCTCTAAACCTTGTTTCTAACTCGTTATCGGGAACTTAGAGCTTACTTCGGCGGCCTCAGGGAAGGACTCAGACTGGGGTGAGAAGGGAGTCGAACAGCAGTCGGCAACTACTACTATGAAAACACCCGAACGTGGTGGATTACAAAGGACGGACAGGGATGTCACCACCTACCGCCTACCATAGCGGTATCGTGGGGTGGAACACACTTTCTAGCTAACACTAAGCTCAGACACCACGTCTGTACTCGGTGTTAGGATTTCTCTTGCCGCGGACAAGAGAAATCCCCCACAACCTAGGGAACTAACTTGAGCCCCCTAGTCCGGGCGAGAAAACCCGTAAGGTAAGATCCCGATAAATAAGAAAGATACATCATATAAGCTAGAGGAATTACTTCCGCACTCAAGCAAGATAACATGAGAAGATAAATAAATGCGGAAAGTAAAGCTGACTCGAAAAGATAAAGAAGATAACTTATATTGATAAATGTCAAAGGAAAAGATACAAGGACTTATACCTGACTTCCGATGACGACTCCGGAATCCCGAAACAAGCTTGACTCGACTCTAACTCCCAGACTACCAAACCTACTCTAGAAAGTAAAAGTGAGAAGAGAGAACTCCTTTGGTGTGTGTTGAGAGTGAGGGTGTTGCTCTCTATTTACCGTGCTCCAAGGTCGGTATTTGGCTGAGCGTCAGTTGTACACAGTTGTGGCGGTTGTGCATAACTTCCACGTGAAAGATGAGCTTGAGACGCTACAAAGTGGTGCCGGCTGGCCTCTCCTAGGCTGGCCGGCCTGGGATTTTTGCCATTTGGCGCCGACCTTATCGTGGACACTCCTGATCTTCTGTAGATGGCGATGGAGGGTTGCTTCGGTTTAAAGCTGAAATTTGTAGGCCGGCCGGCCTGGGTTCGGCACATCTCGGCCCTCCGTTTTCACCGACTTCTTGATCAACATGTGTATGAAGTCTAAAGAGGCGGTTCCGGGCCAAAAGATCAGGGTAAGTGCTGCAGGTGGGTCCTTCAATCCATGTGCTAGGCCTTTCAGTCCATTTGATCAAACCAACTTGCAATCCACAGTTTAGAGGCTTTGTAAACATGTCACATAGCTCCTATATCGAAGACGGGGCACACTTAGTTGAGGTGCCAGGCCGGCCGGCCTAGGTGAGGCCGGTCGGCCTGGGTTTTTTCCGGTTTTGGCTCATTTTTGGTACATTAGTTCCTGCCACCACAACTCTTCTAAAGCTTGCTGCACTTGTTAGAAATAAGTAAAATATATATGGAACATGGTGTAAAGCTCATGTTATTCCCGAGAAGTTGACGATCAAAATGAGAAATAATGGCCGTCAACATGCACCAACCGGTCAGACCGGTTGGAGTAGAGACGCCACGAAAATCTAAAACCTCAAGCTCTGGACGGACTCCGTTGGAGCTTGAAGATCTAGGGTTGTATTGAGGTTGGTAGGCCACTTAAGACGCCCTCAAATGTCATAAAGATGAAGGAAGGATGAAATTAGGGTTGGAACAGTCAGCGTTTGAGAGATAAACATAGATGACAAATGTTTGATTCGATTGTGGATAAAAATCCTCAATCGGCCGCAGCTTTATATTTATAGGCCAGGGAAGTCGTACCCCTTCCAAATTAGTTTACAAAAAGGACTCTAAATTACAAAGCTAAACTAACTCATACTTTACAGGCCCAGACTAGTTTGACCGGTCAGCCCAACTGGTCAGACCGGTTGGCCTCGGTATTTGCCAATTTTGGCTATCAACATATGCCTCCTGCCTTTTTGGTGAGCTTTGCAAGCTGAAAAGCAAGTACTAAAACCTAGCCTTAAAACATGTATTACACAGAACATTTTGGCTCACAAAATAGTGCTAAGGGCAAAACTTGAATATCATCCATTTTTATCTTCAAGCATCTTACCACACAATAGGATAATATTTCTTCAAGTACCTTCCATTCAAAGCCCTAGGTAGATGTTCTCCTTGCAGCGTCTCCACCATGTATCAATTCCCGAAGATAACCTTGACAATTTTGTAAGGGCCTTCCCAACTTGGCGACCACTTTCTGAACTTATTACTCTTCATCCCAAGAGGTAAAATTATCTTCCGAACCAGCTAACCAACCTAAAAAGATTTACCTCTTACCTTCTTGTTGTAAGCTCTAGCTACCCAAAGCTTGTCATTCTTTAATCTCCCTTAAAGCCATCAACCACTTGTTGGTCACCTCATCAATGTTATCCATCATCAAATCATGGTAATAAACAGTAGAAATGTCAGTTTGTTTAGCCAATCTATAAGCATCCAGATTTACCTCAACAAGCAAAATGGCTTCTTGACCACACACATGCTCAAATGGAGTAACTTTAGTAGTACCATGTCTAGATATACGGTGAGCCCACAAAGTTTTGGATAAAACCTCATGCCACCTCCTAGGATTTTCTTCTATCTTCTTCTTGATTAGCTTAATCAAAATCTTATTACTCGACTCGGCCTGACCATTGGCTTGAGCATAATATGGAGATGAATTGAGCAATCTACTCTTATAAGTTTCGGCAAATTCACGGACATCCTTTGATATAAATGATGAACCTTGATCCGTTGTCAAAGTCTGAGGAATACTGAATCCATGAATAATATGCTTCGTAATAAGCTCAATCACCTGTCTATGTATCATGTTCTTCATAGGAACCGCTTTGGTCCATTTAGTAAAATAATCTGTAGCTACCAACACGAAGCGATGTCCCTTTAAAGAAGGAGGATTAATTTGTCCAATAAAATTAAAACCCCATCCCTGGAACGGCCATGGCTTAATAATAGTATGCATCAACGCAGCAGGCACCAATTGTAAAACACCAAACCGCTGATATTCTTCACACCCTTTGTAATATTTGAAACAATCACTCATCATGGTAGGCCAATAAAAAACCAGCTCTCCTAAGCAACCACTTCATCTTGGGAGCTAATTGATGTGTTCCACAAATGCCTTCATGAACCTCTCCCGTAGAAACTCTGGCCTGATCCAAATCTAAACATTTAAGAAGCGAATCTTTGGCGATTCGACCATAAAGCTCATCATCAATTAAAACATACTTAAATACCAAACGTTGAATATTTCTTTCTACACCACGACCAGGATCCTTTAAATATGCTATTACGGGGATTCTCCAATCTTTGACTTCGGCCTCAGTAGTTTTATCAACTTTCTTAGCCGAATCGTTGTTTTTAGCAGACATCGGTCAGACCGGTTGCACCGACTGGTCGGACCGGTTTGTCCAGAACCTGCAACTCAGCATTTATGCGCATCGACTTTCAAATGTGAAAATATTTTTTCACAACCACATAAGCAGATGCTTGCTGTGCCAGAGAATTAGCTTTTCCATTATCTTCCCTTGGTATATGTCTTATCACGAATTCATCAAAGGAAGAAATAATTTCAAGGTACTTATCAAGATATGCTTTTAAAAAACCATTATAACATTGGCATATCTTGAATACTTGCTGCACCACCACAAGTGAATCGCTAAAGGCCTCAACATGTTTCACGCCTATAGATTGCAAAAATTCCAAGCCAAATAGAAGTTCTTCATACTCAACTTGATTATTAGTGCAACCTCTTCCAATCGGTTTGAAAATTCAAAAATAGCACCACTTGGTGAAATAAGAACAATACCAATCACTAGTGGAAATCGATGCATCGGTGACGAATGATATTCATTACTATAAGCCCGAGATTCGTCATAAAGAAAGCTTCATGACAAATTTATGACATAATTTGCTATGTCACAGACGCCACGTCAAGTTTGTTCCACAATGACGTAACACTCATAATTGTCACGGAACTGTTTTTTCCTGTGATGAAGGAAATTTCATCACCAAACCGTTTTTGCTTTTGCGACGCGTCCCCGTCAACTCCGTTAGGTGCCGTGCTAACAGCCCATTTCGCCGACGGACGGACATGAGGCGGGCTACTAGAAGGGCACATGTCCACGGGTCAGGAGCCTCCTAGTTCGGCCACGTGTCACTTTCCTACTTTTGTCACTTGAGTGTTCGGTCACGTGTGTTTTGCTTACTTGGCCACGTGGCACTACAGAGTGCTGCCACATGTCACCGCTGGTTGTGACATGAGGCATCGGCCCCACTTGTCCACGCGGCCCTATTGTGCTCGGTCACGCATCGCCACTAGGTTGTGACACATGTCATCTCCATACTTGTCCACCTTCCACTACCGTGGAAGGCCACGCGTCGGCACCTTTTTTGGATGCGTGGTGTCTCCGTACATGTCCACATACCATTTTCTTATTCCGCCATGTGTCATCTTCCAGTTTGTCCACTGTTGGCGCTTACCAACATCACCAGCGATGACGCCCGCAGACGCCAATTTGGGGTGGCAGTATTTCATGAACCACGAATGAATCCGCAAGCGCATGGAATACCACTGTAGCATTTTACCCGGGAGTATACCGGGGTGTCATTTATATTTCCACAGGGAAGACGGTGAGTGAGAGAATATATAGATTAGTGGGTGAACTCTATCTAGATTGGATATTCTCATGCATAAACAGGGGTAAGATAATAACATGGTAGGAGGTAGTGTGACACACACACAAACTACCCTCTCGGATAAAAAAATAAAAGAAAGATAAAAGATGCTTTAGGCCGGGAGCAAGGTAAAAGACAGAGCTCGAGTCAGTTGTGCTAGGCTAGCTATATCTACACTTTCTCATTGGTTAGCTCGTTAGAGATTAAACTAGACAACAGGGAGATCGCTATCGAAGCGACGGGAGGAGTCCGTACACCCCGACGACTTTATGTACCTCCTACCCCCCATACCGAACGTGGAGGATTACTAAAAGGCTCGGAGAGGGCTGTCACCACCTGCCGGCTACATCTACAAACCGTGGGTATAGTTGACATCCAGCAACACTTAGCTAATCTAGACACCATGTCTACACTAGTAAGGGATACTCTAGTGTCCCGCGCGGAGATCCCACCCTCCGGATAGATAGACATCACACTAGAGCAATCATACGAATACTGGAGCAGTTGATATAGTTCTAAGAACAAAAGACTAACCATCTCCAGCACAGGGCAATTATGCAATGAGATCATTGAATAATAATGCAACCATGACAAGCAGCATATACTCGGTAACTCAGAATATACTTCAAGCAGATATCGGTAACCATAGTCTAATTCTATTACAAACGACCAAATATTACAAGGGAGAACTAGAGATGTACCCATACCAGACTCTCGAGCAATATCGGCGACTCGATGACTCCTAGACTTCTCCTAAACTCCACTAAGCCTAAAGACTATGCAAGAAGGAACATGAGAGGTGAGTGAAGTGAGGTGTGTGTGTGTGTATTCTCATTCTCTACCCCTCCCCTTGTATTTATAGCAGGGAGCCACGGGGTTTCTGCAGCTAATCCTCGCAAACCGACATTGGGGACCAATGCCATGCTGCCACATGGCAAGCTTAAGGCGGTGGGGCCCACGGGCCGGTTGGCCGACCAAGGGGTCGGCCGGCCTGCCAGTGGCGCCAACCGCCCCCAACTGCTGGGGGTTGGGCTTGTCTGGGCCTGGCCTGGTCTGAACACCGAGGTAGAGCTTGTCTTGAGTGATCTTGCTTCGGTTCTTGGGCTACACTTGGTCCATTTGAGCCTGAATCGATACTCCTATATTTTCTGTGTTTTTCTGTTGGGCCAAAGTGTGCTTGCAACTTGCATATTAGCTCCAAAGCACAACTTGCATATTCTAGAAGGTAAAGTGTGGTTTAGGGACTTTATTGGATAAGGATGCATGTAAGAAATGCAAACTCTCATGATTTTCTGATCAAGTTGACGCCTAGAAATGATCATTAGTGAGCGTCAACAAGATCCCCCAAGCTGTCCTTTGCTCGTCCCGAGCAAAGTAGGACAAATCAGGTTGTTGATCAGAAAATCACTTTGACTCGTACCTTACCTGTCATGTCATAGTCTCAAGCAAAGGGATTCATCTATAAGCTTAAATAAGTCGGTTAGCATACCTTTGATCAATTACCTTACTCCTTCATGGG
Organism: Panicum virgatum; assembly: GCF_016808335.1. NCBI lineage: Eukaryota > Viridiplantae > Streptophyta > Magnoliopsida > Poales > Poaceae > Panicum > Panicum virgatum. The sequence goes on along the minus strand of NC_053143.1, from coordinate 36,734,384 downwards.
GCTTTTTAGCTATCTCCTTGTCTTGGGCTATTGAAAGTCAGAACGGTGCATAGAGTGATACTTGTTCATAGATCCGCAATCCATCTGGAGATACTTTTTTTGAAAGAATTTTGAAAACATGGCAATGCTCCCAGGATAACTCTCTCGAGCAGTATCTGCCTTTGATATTCCTTACTACTACAAGCCTTTATGGAGCTCAAGGTAGGATAAGAACAGGACACACTTGTATTCTATTTATTGTAAAGTCAAAGAGAGGATCCATGGAGAAACAAGTCATGCAATCTCGATCAAAAGGTGCATGTGTATGAGTGGATGGATGGGTGGATGGATATGACTTACTCCTTGAGGTAATGGCTTTTCTCTCTCGAATCATCCCTATGTCTCTTTCTTTCTTTTTTTTGAGACATGGCTAGTCCTTTTTCTCTCTCTTTTTTTTTGGGTCATGCTTCTTTGGCATGCCATCTTTTCTCTTTTTGGGGCAACCATAATCTGACTTTATTTTATTTCAGGGATGTTCTACAAGAGAGATCACCAAGACATGCAGCATTTATTATATGGAATGAATGGGTGGTGGTGCCAATTCCCAGTGTAGGAATGTAGCAATTGGATGGGACGTGTACATGCTTATGATCGAGAAAGCATGAAAAGCATCTCACTAGGGTCACACAATTTGACAAAACTCAACAAAATATCAAGCAGCATATGTGTAAAGGTTTTTTTTCATGGAATATGACATATGACTTTGGTAGGACATTGCATATCGCTGGGGAACCTGCCTCTTTTAGAATTTTTGAAAACAACTCCAGACTTCAAGCATCACTAGAACAAGCTTGCACAACCTTATTTACCATATCTGAACTTGCAACAACTTAGACTTGAATCAAGCATACGCAACCCACGGAACTTTCAGGTTCATTGACAAGATATTTGGATAACCAGCAGATTTAAACTCAAGAGAACTCTTATTTTCAAACTAGGCACGACACACATGATAGAGCAAAGAAAAACGCATCCTTTCAACTTATCAAAAGGAGTTAAAACATTCTTACCGCGCATCATGAAAAAGGGAAATAAAGCAGTAAATTTTTATTTTCTTTTTTGAAAGTTTTTTTGTCAAATTTTACTGAAAGCAAATAAATGTATATAGTTGACTTAAGGGAGGGGACCTCCCCCAAGCTAGCTCTTGGTTAGGGTCGAAAAGCAGGACCTTTCTCCATACCTGATTAGGTTGATGTCGTTTCGTCCGTACCTGGAGAAGTAGTAGCGGTCGATGACGTCTTGTTCTTCTTGCGCCACACCTTCTTGGTCTTCTTTGCTGGCGTAGGCAGCGCTGGAACAGGATCCTCGGATGCAGGATAGAAAATTTCAAGATCTTCCCATACTGTGTTGGTGATAAAGTCAGGGATCTTCTAGTCGTCTTCCACTGGCTCAGTTGGTGGAGTATGAATTTCCCAATCCTCCCAAGCTGGCTTGGAAGGGGGATGATAATCTTGACCATCCCAACCTGGCTCTGCCCATAGCCCTTGTTTCTCACTATCCTCATGAATTAGGAATACCTCCCTTTTGTTCTGGAACTTGAATTTCATGGTCTTTCCCATGATACGAAGGCTGATTCTTCCTGTCCCCACATCAATTTTGCCGTTTGTATCCTTGAGGAATGGTCGCCCAAGTATGAGCAGAATTCCAAGATCTCCTTCCATATCAAGGACTACAAAGTCCACTAATATGTAGGTATTCTTGACCTTTACCATTAACGTTTCCACAACTCCTTCTGGATATCTTATCGTGGAATCTGCCAGCTGAACACACATAGTGGTAGGGGAAATTGACGGATAGCCTAGCTTCTCGAAAGTCACCTTGGGCACGATGTTGATGCTGGCTCCAAGGTCACAAAGGGCGTGATCAAATTCATAGTCAAAGATTGAGCAGCTGATCACTGGGGTTCCGGGATCTTCTCTTATTGTGGCTGCTAACTCGCCCCACGCACCTCTTCTTGAGCGTGTGAGCTTTTCTGCATAGCTGAGGGGTGTCCTGCTAAGTGACTCTTTCCACATAGCATTGATGACATTTATGCTCTCTAGAGTTGATTCGGGTTGCCCTGGAATCTTCCCTAGTTCAGCAACAGGTGTAGCAGCAGCTAATTGAGCCAATTGAGTTTCTAGCGCCTTATTGAAACTCAGCTGGTTCTTCATAGCCGTGGAGAATCCGTCCATCTTGGCATGGATAGTCTCCATAGATTTGTCTATAACGGCCAACTTCTTCTGAAGGGACGCATTGATCTTCGCTTGGCCATAGACATGATCTCTCAAGGTAGGCTGGCTAGGACCGAAAGAAGTCGAATTCCCATTACATCCTTGGTAGTATGGGCGTGGTTGATTCCACCCCTGACCTCCTTGTGGATGAAACCCATTGCTGCCATTAAGGAATAGAGCTTCTTCTTGGGTTTCTAGGCAATTATTGCCCGAATGTCCAACATTCCCGCAGACCTCGCACGTCATGCGAGTCTCCAAGGCTTGAAGTGTTTGCAATTGAGCCTTATCTTGGGAATAATCCTCAAATTTCTTGAGGAGGAGATCAATCTTCATAGCGAGCATGTCGGCCTCCTTAATGGAGTGCATACCTCGCTGGCGTGGTTGGAGGCGATCATCGCTCCAACCTTGGTTGGAAACTATCTTCTCGATCAATGATGTAGCTCTTTCAATGGTTAGCGAGAAGAAAGCTCCACCCGTAGCGGCATCCACATGATCATGAGATGACTGTGTCAACCCGTTGTAGAAGTTCTGTAGAATGAGCCAATTGTCCATTCCATGGTGCGGACACGCTAGAATGCACTCCTGAAGCCTCTCCCAAGCCTCCAGAATTGACTCATTTGATGCCTGCTGGAAGTTCGAAATCCGACCACGAAGAGCATTGGTTTTGCCCGTCGGGAAGAACTTCAAGAGGAACGCCTTGGCACATTTGTCCCAAGTATCCACAGTAGCCTTGTTAGCATAAAACCATTGCTTCGCTCTCCCCAAGAGAGAGAACGGAAACAGACAGAGCCAGATAGCATCCCGCGATACACCCTTGATAACAAAAGTAATGTAGAGCTCCAGGAACTGCTGGAGATGAGCGCTGGCATCCTCATTGGCCTTGCCACAGAATGGGCTGGCCTGCACCATCGTAATGAGACCCGTCTTGATCTCGAAATTTTCTCCTCCGGTGTTAACCTCGGGCCCGGTAGGGACCTGGTTAGCAGACGGAGCAGAGTAATCACAGAGAGTCTTCTGGGCCATAGCTCAAGGAGCTGACAATGATGCGATGATTGGATCGACTGCCGAGAGTGATCTCCGAGGTGATATGAGACGAGCTCGCGCCCTCCTCAAAAGTGACTCTGGATCGGAATGAAAGTTTTGCGGCAGATCAAAACCAGTCATACACTACCCTGTTTTCATATCAATAAAGACAAGAAAACAAAGCCAAGTTAGCCTGTTTAGCAAGCGAATACCAATTTCAATTTTGTTCACAACTTTTATCTATATATTTCACTCTGTGCCTTCCCTAGCAACGGCGCCAAAAATGCTTGTTGGCGCCTACCAACATCACCAGCGATGATGCCCGCAGTCTCCAATTTGGGGTGGCAGTATTTCATGAACCACGAATGAATCCGCAAGCGTACGGAATACCACTGTAGCATTTTACCCGGGAGTATACCGGGGTGTCATTTATATTTCCGCAGGGAAGGCGGTGAGTGAGAGAATATATAGATTAGTGGGTGGACTCTATCTAGATTGAATATTCTCATGCATAAACAGGGGTAAGATAATAAAATGGTAGGAGGTAGTGTGACACACACACAAACTACCCACTCGGATAAATAAATAAAAGAAAGATAAAAGATACTTTAGGTTGGGAGCAAGGTAAAAGTCAGAGCTCGAGTTAGTTGTGCTAGGCTAGCTATATCTACACTTTCTCATTGGTTAGCTCATCAGAGATTAAACTACACAACAGGGATATCGCTATCGAAGCGACGGGAGGAGCCCATACACCCCGGCGACTTTATGTACCTCCTACCCCCCATACCGAACGTGGAGGATTACTAAAAGGCTCGGACTGGGCTGTCACCACCTGCCGGCTACCTCTACAAACCATGGGTATAGTTGACATCGAACAACACTTAGCTAATCTAGACACCATGTCTACGCTAGTAAGGGATACTCTAGTGTCCCGCGCGGTGCCCCCACCCTCCGGATGGACAGACATCACACTAGAGCAATCATACGAATACTGGAGCAGTTGATAGAGTTCTAAGAACAAAAGACTAACCATCTCCAGCACAGGGCAATTATGCAATGAGATCATTGAATAATAATGCAACCATGACAAGAAGCATATACTCGATAACTCAGAATATACTTCAAGCAGATATCGGCAACCATAGTCTAATTCTATTACAAACAACCGAATATTACAAGAGAGAACTAGAAATGAACCCATAGCAGACTCTCGAGCAATACCGGCGACTCGATGACTCCTAGACTTCTCCTAAACTCCACTAAGCCTAAAGACTATGCAAGAAGGAACTTGAGAGGTGAGTGAAGTGAGGTGTGTGTGTGTGTGTGTGTGTGTTCTCATTCTCTACCCGCCCCACTTGTATTTATAGCAGGGAGCCATGGGGTTTCTGTAGCTAATCCTCCGCAAACCGACGTAGGGGACCAATGCCATGCTGCCACATAGCAAGCTTAAGGCGGTGGGGCCCACGGGCTGGTCAGCCGACCAAGGGGTCGGACGGCCTGCCAGTGGCGCCAACCGCCCCCAACTGCTGGGGGATGGGCTTGTCTAGGCCTGGCCTAGTCTGAACACCGAGGTAGAGCTTGTCTTGAGTGATCTTGCTTCAGTTCTTGGACTACACTTGATCCATTTGATCCTGAATCGATACTCTGATATTTTCTGTGTTTTTCTGTTGGGCCAAAGTGTGCTTGCAACCTGCATATTAGCTCAAAAGCACAACTTGCATATTCTAGAAGGTAAAGTGTGGTTTATGGACTTTATTGGATAAGGATGCGTGTAAGAAATGCAAACTCTCAAGATTTTCTGATCAAGTTGACGCCTAGAAATGATCGTTAGTGAGCGTCAACATCCACGTGTCGCTTTTTCATTCAGCCACGTGCGTCTTCTTGGTTGTGACACGTGGCCTCGACTTGGCTATTTTTTGTTCGGCCTCGTGTCGGCTCAAGGTTCTTACATGTGTCATATTCCTATTGGGCCACGTGTCCTGTCTAGGTCTCTCTACGTGTCGTGTTCATGTTTGCCGACGTGGTGTTAGCGATTTGTACACGTGTCCATTTCTTATTGGACCACGCGTCAGTTTCTCATTCTCGTGCTTGTCCATTTCGGACAACCACGTGTCCGAAACCTGAATGTTAAACGTGTCCATTACGTGTCGACGTTCATATAGATCCATTTCATCACAAAACAATGAATGAAACAACATTATTATTCCAAGAAATTAACGTTCTTATTCAGAGAAAGTACAGCACAATCAATAAAGTTACAACCAAATAAGTTCATAACACAAACAAATAAGCTCGAGACAACCAAATAAGCTCATCAGATCACCACAAGAAGGTTCACGTTCAAGACACACATGTTCGGGGCTGAGAAGATATACTAGAGGTGGTGATGTGCTAGAGTTTCTGAAGCATGAGATGGCTCTCCTCTTCTTGCTTCTTGAGCTCATCAAACAGGCTCGCAGTTCTTTGCAACATGTCCTCTGTTGCTTCAGTCTTTTTCTTTAATTCTTCTAGGTGTTCATGAAGAATTGCTGAACTTTGTTTTTCAGCATCAAGTTCTCAACGTAGAGTCACTTCATAAGCTAAAGAAGACTTTGAGGAAGGAGTGGATAAACCAGCATTCTTCAAGAACGTGCTGTTGGAGCTGTTCTGCGACAGGACCTTGGAAACAACCTCAACACTAGGCAACGGTGCCTACCCATCAGCAACAGCTTGTGCCCGTAGAGTTTTCAATGACAGCTACAAAATGCAAAAATGAACTATTAAAGAGACTGGGAACAAAAGTATATTGGATTACTACTAGTAAATAGTATTAATGTAATATATCTCCGTAGGAGCAGCCATGAATGTTAAAAATATATGATGCAGCATGGACAGAGAGTGTTCGACAAAGTATAAAAGAATTGATAAATGGTTTAAGAATCATGTAAGACTTGCTGGTACTGACCTCTTGAGTGTGGCAACAAACAAAAATTACAAGTACAAATGTCAATCAAATTAGATAAATCCGGCTGGAAGAGCAAATAAGCATGTACTGGGACTTACAACTGCTTCCCTAGCTACATCACTCATACCCTTCTTGCGGCTAGTATGGCAGACCTTGAAGGCTTCCATGGCTTCGATTGCTTAGTCAGCTTCACCAACTTGCGTGTGGGGTTCCTCCTCGTTGAGTTCAGTGGTAATTATAGAGTTCTCCTTGTTTTTGTTTTGATGGATGCACAAAAATGGTGGTTAGACAAACAACAAAACCTGGAATAACTGATAATGGGACTTGCTATGAGAGACATCTGAGGTTCATGTGTGTACTCATTTAAGGAAGCTGAAGAGTGGAAAGGTTACATCAAAAGAGTGTTGACACTTACATATGAATGCAACTAAGCAATGTAGCAGCAAGATCCTTTTGCTGCCGACCACTGCACTCTAGCACGATTTCGCTTTTTCTGGTCTGAAACTCCCTGCAAGAGTTGTATGTGTTGGTCTACATCATAAGTACATATTTGAAAGCACACCAAGATAAAATAAATTGTTCTCTAGAGATGACCACATGTCAACAAGTTCACGCCACTGTCCATCATTCATGGTGGGGAGAGAGGTTGCAGGGATCTCATTAGCAGGGATGCTGACAAAGTATTCTTGCTTCAACCTATACCGGTTCTGCCGTATGGCAGCCTTGAATAAACTAGCACAAGCATCTACCATTGCCTTATGACTTGTGTCCATTGATAGCCTCCCCTGGTGACTAGAAATAAAATCTGAGTTACACAACTGCCAAAGAAAAAAGTGTTGAATGTAAAAGAACTAATACGTAAGCACTCACAGATAGCCTTCCCATAAAGCCATCAAAATGCTCAGTCTGTTCCATGTATTGATTCCAATGGGTCAAGGTAGGAACTTGAGACCTAACGATAACACCAACCTTTGATGCAAACTTGGCAGCTTGCACCGGTTCATGCGGCCTTAGGTTCCCCTCAGCAACAGAGATGGGCATCCTTCTCCCCATAGCTTTGGTCATCTTGTCAAGCAAAACTCCCCTGCTTGCCTTCCTCCGGCCACCTCTTTGTGGAGGTACTATATTGATTTCATTCAAATTCCCATTATTCATCAAATTTAAAACCATCAGCTCAAAAACACTTGAGTGAAACATAACAACCAACCTTCAAAGCTGGAACCAGTCTGCCCAGAGTTGGTATTTCGTCCAGTCTCGGCTTTGTTGATGCCGTTACCACCATCTGGATTGTTGAAGTCCTCATGATAGCTAGTGTTGTCTGCAACTGTTGCCAATTCTTCTTGCACAATATTTTCACCTCCATTACTGTTTTCTGCACTGGGTGAAAATTGTTCAGGCACATGGTGTTGACGTGTTGATGATGACCGCAGTACCCGTGTTGAAGCTGCAGGAACGACTTCTGTTATGGGATTAACCACTTCCTCTTCGATTGCCTACCTCCTGGCACCATGGCACCACCTCTTGTCCTCCTTCCACAGACCTTACTAGGAATCTGTACACTTCAAAAGGGAAAACTCGCAAGAATTCGAGAAAAGAATCACTTATAAGCAAGAGGGAACTAGTGCGGCTCATAATAAGCATTGGAAATGTGCTGGATCATTCAAAAGGGTAGATCTTTATCAATTTTCTCAAAATTAAGCATTGCAAATATCTAAGCTGATGACAACCCACTAAATTGAAGCTCGTCCATTATTCGTACTTGTAGCAAATCCGGTGAGGAGGTAGTGGCCGATAGGGAAGCGGATCCAAAGCGCCGCCCGTCGTCGATGGTGTAGCAGATCCGATGCAACAGGCTTCATCGAAGGGGTAGCAGATCCGATGAGCCAGACGTCATCGACATTGTAGCAGATCCAGTGCGACAGGCTTCATTGAAGGGGTAGCACATCCAGTGCACCACCCATCGTCGACGTTGTAGTAGATCTGGTGCGACGGGCTTTGTCGAAGGGGTAGCAGATCCGGTGCACCACCCATCGTCGATGTTGTAGCAGATCCGGTGCGATGGGCGCCATCGAAGGGAAGCGGCTCCGATATGCTCAGCGTCGTTGACGAGGTGGCAGCTTTGGGGTGGTGGCCTTCGGTGGAGGGGAGGCGCGTTGGACCCTCCCGGCGCAGATAGGAAAGGAGAGAGGTGGAGGGGAAAGGCGCAACTGTTCGAAGCGATAGAGAAGGGGCCATGAATATGGGGAGCTCGGGTGGAGTTCTCACAAATACCCTGGAGAGATGGGGGAGAGGTGGTAGGTGGTGCTTTTGCCCCGAGGGTACCAGGCACATTTTGCTGAATTGTTTTCGGCTTCGGTGGCAGAGAAGTGTCCCACTGACAAATAGACCCCACACGTCAGTGTTATTAGAATCCCTTATGAATGCTGCAATGATTTCTTGTGAACAAGACTCTTTCTATTTTTTTATCTCCGATTAGAAATTTGGGATAGCCTTTCTCCCTCATAAATCATTGAAATGACATGATTCTTTTTGTAAAATGCACCTAAAATCAAGCTCTTTTCTATGCACACTCTTTTTTCAAACTGCAATTGTTCTTGTAGTCAAGCACTAAAGCTGATGCTAGGAATATGGAAACATACACCTAACCCACGATTGCTGTAGTTGAAGATGAACTTGGTAAGCGTTGGGTATTTTAGTGTCACGAATATATCCGCAAGCACACGGATACCGTTGTAGCTTTCACCTCAGAGTATTCCAAGGGTTATCGAATTCACAAGGAACGTGTGTGCACTCTCTTCTATTCTAATCGGTCCAAGGACACACCAAGATAGGTAGAAGGGTATGTCGGACATGGGGCAGCAGGACTGCTCACCAAGATGGAATATTCTAGAGTAGGGAGTAGTACATGGTTATGCCCTACCTCTTTCGTATCTACCCGAATAGGAGTAGAACTAGTCGACAGTCTCGGGAACTAGCCGAACAACTCGGACTAGAATCCCAACAGAACTCGACTAGGATTTCCATGTAACCCTGCTTCCCCCGATGATATAAGGGCAAGCAGGGACCCCTCCAAAACATCGAACAATACCAGAGGGAATACAAACTACCACACAGGACGTAGGGTATTACGCTCCGGCGGCCTAAATCTGTCTAAATTCTTGTGTTCCTTGCATCATCACATTCTGATCTCGGCGAGTCCCTACTCATAACCACTCTCCTCGGGATACCCCTCGGAGAACCCGACGGTAAAACACTGACAGCTGGCGCCCACCGTGGGGCCTCTCACCAACAATCGTTGGAAGAATTCGATGGTTTCTCCCAACGACAACCCGGTGCTCAAAAAAGGCACCTCTCTTCGCGTCGGCTCTTGGATCTTTGTCGCCGACGGATTAGGCGGTTTTGAAAGCCGCTCAACTGATCAAGATCTTCCAGAAGCTGTAGAAGCTGCAAAATGCCGTGAATTCGATGAATTCATCGATCAGCTCGAAGAAATTGGATTTTCGGACCTCAACAACGAATACCGAATTCAACCCGAATTCGACGCAATCAAGGCCAAAACACTCTCCGAATTAGAAGAGGACTTGGAAAAACTACTGGAAGACTCCAAGCAAGAAACTTCCACCAACGGAAAGACCACACTTTCCAACTGCATCCGCTTCGTCGAACCAAGTCTTCAGAACAAAAAGTCAAAGACTAGCTTCAAGAAAACTACCCGCAAAAGGAAGCAGTCGAGAAACACTTTTTCAAACATCGATGATATCGATGAAAAAATCGAGCACTACCTCCAGAAAGCTGAAGACACGTTCAACATTAACACTTCTCTCGAAGAATCCTCCATCCAATGGACTCTCAACTCTGCAGAACTGGAACAAGATCAAGCTTTCATCAAATATCTTGAAGAATTGAATGAACCAATTCCTGAAGACGAACTAGCTGATTGGTCACATGATATTTCATGGAAGGATTAAGCAATCCCAACAGGCTTGAAATTCTCTGGGAGCAGTCCAAAGCAAAGAAACTGTGGGATAACTCGCACAGATCACTGGATCAACACTTAGCACAAAATCACCCCGCAGAAGACTCTGTTTCAATCAAAGATTACATGAGTCGCTGGTGCAACGTGGTCCAAGCTCCGAACTCCCCTACCCCGTAAGAAGATCACCGCATGCTGCAGACACCTTCCTCGGAAAAGTGGGACAATCTGGACAAATACGACAAATTCATAAACGAACTCTCAGTTCGAATCGAAGGTGGATGGCCCCCAGCGGACCACATCCCATACGACGAAGAACTTCTGCAACACACTTTTAGACTCTCTCCCCGAATCAAGGAAGACAAGGATGTCAACCCGGCTTCGGACATAAAAAGAAACCGACTCGCACCACAACTCGATTCGGACAAAGGAACCGAATCCGACAAGAAGTCGACTTCTACAGTCATTATAAAAGGAGAATGGCAGTCCGTAAAACTAAGAGAGGAGCAGCAATTCTCAGAAGACGAAGAACTTCCATTCCAACAAGGTTTCCCGCTCAAGGAAGACAACATCAATTTGAAAACTCGCAGTCATAATCGCAAAATTTTCATGGCTTTTCTCTCTGATCCCATGAACTGAGAATGTAATTCTACGACGTTGGAAGACTTGGACTACGACGAATTTCTCTCTGAACCAGAAGCAGTAGCAGCTTGCCATGAGAATTCTCCACCAGGGATCACAGTCACAGTCCATTTAGACAACAACCCGAAGATGATTCTCAAGACAGAGCATCATCAACAACTTGGCGACTCGTTCGACTACTCGAATAGTGACTTACACAATGTTATCAACATTGGCTACAATGCGAAGGCAGTCATCATCAACAAAGGAGAAGACCATGAGGAAGTCGAAGCCTACAGTCCGACATCTAATTACCGGATACCTGATATCTACGGCTACAATTCGCGAAAATGGCGTCGTGACAAGGCAGCACCTCCTTCTCAACCAAAACAGACAACGACGGATTCTGCTCACCAGAAAATCCATTCAAAATGCTTCCTACACCCCAAAGGAAAGCACTCGAACTTCCAATGCAACACCCTTCGCAAAGCACTCGGAGCACCTTCAACTTCTGCCAACAAAGACAACAAAGAGAAAGTCAACACGAGCAATACACCATTCCAATGAAGAATTAAGCATGCTAGAGAGTTATCTATTGGGCTTACCCCCGGTCTTACACCCAATAAAGACTATGATGGGTTCGCCCGAGCTCTGACTCGAGTCATCTATTGGGCTTACCCCCGGTCTTATACCCAATAAAGGCTAGGATGGGTTCGCCCGAGCTCTGACTCAACTCCAAAATTACTCGCACTGGCATCAGAGTCATCTATTGGGCTTACCCCCGGTCTTACACCCAATAAAGGCTAGGATGGGTTCGCCCGAGCTTTGACTCATTTCACCACTCGTGTTGACAGAAAGAAGAGATCAAAGAGAGTCATCTATTGGGCTTACCCCCGGCCTTACACCCAATAAAGGCTAGGATGGGTTCGCCCGAGCTCTGACTCGAGTCATCTATTGGGCTTACCCCTGGTCTTATACCCAATAAAGGCTAGGATGGGTTCGCCCGAGCTCTGACTCAGTTCCCAAACCACTCGTGTTGGCAGAAGACAAATACTCAAATCGATCCTCGGTCTTACACCCAATAAAGACCAAGACGGATCCTCTCGAGTAAAATTCCAATATAAAGAATTCGAGTGCTTCAAGATTGGATGAAGGAGAATATTTTGTTGCCGGAGACATGAGCTCCCCCCTCCCAAGGGGTTACTTCTTCAAGAGTCTTTACTCCATCAGTTACCTCGAATACCAACCTTTCTTTGTTCACTCAAGGTTAAAGGCACGGTGAATCGAGTAACTATGGCTAAGGGACATGTGCCTTGCGGCCCAAGAGATGAGTTCTCTACCAGGAGTTAAACCTAGAGACATGTGCTCCCCCTCCCATGGGGCAGTTACTCCTTTGACTACCTCGAATACCAACCTTTCTTTGTTTACTCAGAGTCAAAGGCACGGCGAATCAAGTAGTCGAGGCCTTCGGCCCTAGAGACAAGTTCTCTACCTCCTCGTCCATGAGGCGACAATTGATCGACTACTACGGGACTCGATGGGATAAGCTCCCTATTTCGCAAGAGGAACTTTTCGTCCATGAGGCGAAAATTGATCGACTACTGCGGTACTCGATGGGACAAGCTCCCTATTTTGCAAGAGGAACTTTTCGTCCATGAGGCGACAATTGATCGACTACTGCGGTACTCGATGGGACAAGCTCCCTATTTCCGAAGAGGAACTTTTCGTCCATGAGGCGACAATTGATCGACTACTACGGTACTCGATGAGACAAGCTCCCTATTTCCCAAGAGGAACTTTTCATCCATGAGGCGACAATTGATCGACTACTACGGTACTCGATGGGGCAAGCTCCCTATTTCCCAAGAGGAACTCTTCGTCCATGAGGTGACAGTTGATCAACTACTTCGGTGCTCGATCTCTGGATGGGACATGTTCCATATTTTTTCCTCGTTCATGAGACGACGACTTATTCGACTACTGCTGTACTCGAACCATGGATGGGACATGTTCCCTATCTCCCAAAAGGATTTCCTCGCCCATGAGACGACGATAATTCGACTACTTCAGTACTCGATCTACGGATGGGACATGCTCCTATCTCCTTAAAGGATTTCTTCATTCATGAGACGACAATTGATCGATTATTTAAACGCTCGATCCCCGGATGGGACAAGTTCCCTATCTCCAACAAGGACTTAGTCATCCGAGAGGTGACAATTCATCAACTGCTATGCACTCGACTTCAAGAAGATTCCAAACTTCTAACTCCTAGAAGGAACTCTTCATCATCAAGACAACAACTCGTCGAATAACACAGTACTCGACAAATGAAGAGCCAAAATCTTCATCTACCACGAAAGCAGAGAATAATCGACTACTACAAGTACTCGAACAGTCTCTCCATTCCCTACAAAGAAATTACTCGTCCACAAGACGACAAGCAAATCGACTACTACGGTACTCGAAGAAGCAAATCAAGACATCCAATGACAAGGGCAACCAACCGATCGGCCGTCAACTCAAAAGAAAGTACTATACATCAGAATGTTAGAGGTACTGCAATGGACAACCGTCCACACAAAAACCAAGAGGATATTATAACAACTGCTTAAGCCTCTGGCGCTGGCTCCAAGCTGCTGATAACCTTATCAGCGATAGGCTTCATCTCCGTGACATATTCAGAGAATCGCTCCACCGAACAGCCAACGGCAGCCCCATCGCCAATAAAGGACAAGTTCACAGAAGGGAGAGAGGACTTGACCAAAACTAAGGTATGAGCCAAGTACTCCCTAGAAGTGTCGGAGAAGAAGCTGCTGAGTCGCTGGGGGGCTTCACGAAGACGATCCAGCAAACTCTTGCCATCAGCTTCTTCATCCTCGACCATGCCGACGACTACTTGAGCTGCCACCTCAAGATCAGCCAGCTGCTGAGCTTTCTAATCACAATCAGCCGCCAAGTCTCTGATCTGCTTCATCACTAACCATTTGCTTATCAGCATCAGCCTTGATCTTGGACATCTTCTCCACAGCATCTGTATGACGATACATAATATTGGTTAGATCAGTCACCTCATTATCCTTTCGCAACAACAAGCTCTTAAGCTCTGTCAAAGCAAGGAAAACATGAGAACAGAAGAAAATTACTCGAGGGACACAGAAGAAAGAAGAAAATACCTTTCTTCTCCTTGGCAGCTGCCTTGACCTTCTCCTGCAACTTGGAGGCCTTCTCCTTTAGAGTAGAATTATCCTGCTCCCAGGTCTCCACCCGGGTCTCCAACAGCTTGACCTTCTCTGACTTCTCCCGAGAAGACCTCTCAAGAACAGCCATCTTTTCAAGCTGAAGCGACTAGTCAGCCATCAGCTGGATATCCTCGCCAGTCCGCCGAAGGAACTCGGCCTGCTCCATGACTTGATTGGCCAGATTCTGCCAACAAAGCATAATCAAGAAGAAGTACTCGATAACAACTCAAAAGTACTCGAGTACAAAAAGATACATACAACAAGGGAGGAATGGCAACTCAAAATCTTCCGGGCAAAAGCAGCCAATCCATCGACCGGTTTCTCCACTTCCTGCTGCAACACCTCCTGCAAGGAGGGATCTACTCTGGCAGCAGCCGAAGGGCTCTTCGGCCGGTCCTCAGCCTGCTTATTTGAAATATACAAAGACAGAAAGTCAAAACTCGACAAGAAAACAAGTCGATCACTTCAAGACACTCACCAGTGCCAGCAACAGAAGACCCCTTGTCCACATCCTCAGCCGTAGGACTCTCCTTCATTCCGGCAGCCAAATCAACCAACCGATCGCCCACCCGCGACAGACTGGGAGGAAACTCGGCAATGTTCTTAAGGGCATCATAGATACCCTTCTCCAACTCATCAATCGCAAGAGCATCTGAATTGTAACAAAAGAAAAGAAGTACCCGACACGTCAATCAAAACATCTGAAGAGCAAATACCAAAAGCAACAAACAGACACACTTACTGAGGAGACTGCTTCAGCACAAATTTCGTCGCCCTAGTAAACCTCGGGACAACAGTTTGTCCCGAAGCACTCTACCTTTTAGCAGAGCCGCTCCCACCGGACTCAGCCGGTGCGGCAGGAGCCAAGTCAACGGGGCTCACGACGGAGCCCACCGCCTGCCTCTTAGAAGAGGAAGGAAGCCTAAGAAAAAGAAAACCCATCAAGAAAGGCAACAACTCAGAAGAGTACCAAGCTGTATTCACCTATCACTACTCCCAGCAGAGACGGCGCTCCGCTTACGAGTCCTCGAGGACTCAACTGCTTGCTCATCCCCCGTCCGGGCTTTGGCATTCGACGCCGTCCGACTACCCGACGGACCTGCGAACAAGACACAACTACGATCAATCAAGGATTCAGCAGCCTATTTGAACAGAAACGCAAGACAAAAGAAGTCAGAAGCACACTTGAGTCAGTATGTGCCAAGGGCACATCTTCAGGCAGCGGAGGCCTACTCTGATAGTTTTCGAGATTAATCTGCACGAAAGATACCGAATCAACTCGATCACTCGACAAAATGTACTCAAACTACACTTCAGTCGACTACTCAAAACAGTACCTCCCGAGGACGCTTGGCAGCGCTGAAAGTCCAAGCAACATTGGCCGTCTCAGGCATGTTCTTCAGCAGTTCCAACACCCGATCCTTCATATCATTGTCAGTAATCTTGGTTCGGGTATAACGGGAGGGGTCCGCCTTCCCCACATACTGAAACCCCAAATGGACCCGCCGCTGCAGCGGCTGGATCCTGCGCATCGACCAGTTCGCAATTACAGATGCACCACAAATCTGGTGCTCTGCCTTCCACCTCTCAATCTCCCCGAGAAGAAAGTTAACTTGGTCCCCTCCGCTCCCCTTGGAATTCCAATTTGGTTTCTTCACAGAAGGGCCAGGAGTGCGAAGAGGAAGGGAAGAAGAAAGATTCCTAATATAAAACCACATCGACTTCCAGTCGATGACCTTGTCACCCAAATCATAGGGGATATACTTGGGTTTCCTCCCTTGACGAAATTGCAACCTGGCTCCCCCAACTACATCCACCTTGGCTTCGTTGGGATGAGGTTTCAGATGAAAGAAATACTGAAACAAGTCGAAGTGGGGCTCGATCCCCAGAAAGGCTTCACACAAGTGAACAAAGATAGAAATGTGGAGGATGGAATTAGGGGTCAAGTGATGCACTTGAACCCCCCAGTAATGAAGGAGGCCACGGAAAAAATCAGAAATGGGAAAATCGAGGCCCTGAAGAACATGAGGAAGAAAAACGACAGATTCATTTCCCGCCTCATAAGGAAAATGCTCCCCACGGATCCACGCCAATGGATCACTTTTCGGGGCTGAAGAAGATGGCTCTCGACCAGATTCAAGAGATGGGAGTCGGCACACTTACTCGACTTCCACCCGTGGACCTCCGCCTCGCCAATGGCAGCGTCGTCCACCTTCCCCTTTGCAGCAGATCTCTTCGGCGCCATAAGAACGATTCTCTCTTGCTTCATGCTCGGGGGCTAGCGGTGGCTAGTTTCTCGCGGCACTTGGAGGCGAGAGTAGATAAGTTTTTCGGCGGCAGCAGAGGAGGTTAAGGAAGCGTGCTAAACCTAGATTTACTCGAACAGTTAAATAAGCAGAGCCAGTGGCAGTACGGTAAAATAACAAGAAGCCCACAGGTCGGGCACCAGCTTCAGAGTTATTTCAGCCAACGAATCCCAGAATTCTCCACGGAAAAAGCAAAATCAGAGCAAGAAACAAAGATTTCCATTTAGGGATTACATTCCAGTAAAGGAGAATACACAGGATCTCAACGGTTTCGCCACTCGAAACCACTCGACTTCAACTACAAAGAAGACAACCCAAAGGCTGATAGAAAGATACAAAGCACGTTACTCCCAAAAGGGAGTAATCAAGATACATTCACGGAGAAAAAGAACTCGATGTAAGAAGATATGCATGATCAGGAACATCGCAAATCCTCTTCTTGCATCTGTTCTTCTCCCTGATACGTTTTGCAACAAAAACAATGCATCCTCTGCAGAAGCCACTAAAACTCAGAGAACGGCTCCTGCAGACAGCAAAGGCTTCTGATACGGCTTCCACTATCAGCCAGCCATGTACAGGACTGCCATAATGGATAAGCCTAGAGAAGCAAGGCCGTCGACTTGGAGGATAGCAAGTGTTTGTGCTGCTCGCAAACACTCTTCTAGCACTTAAAAGGACAAATCGAGTACTCTCATCGGGAGGTCGAGTACTCTCAAGCAAAGAACTCCACTTGGAACCCATTGCTACAACTGCAAAGATTGAGGAAACAAGTGCCAGAAACCCTGCTTAAATAGAGGAGGTAGCGAAGCCACAACTCAGCCCATGTCGTCCAAGAAGCAGGGAGGCTCACGGGTGAAATAGAAAAAGATTCTACAACGGTACTCACCACGTGAACTCATTGACAAACAGTACACCGCACTGCCACCTTTTCAGAAGATTCGCTGCAACACTGATGAGCTCAGAAAGATTTCAGAGGACATGCTATTATCTCCTGGACCCTTAACTCCAAATTGCAGATTTGAATTCAAGGCTCGGGGGCTACAAAATATGTGTCATAAATAGCAACTTTTTTTGAAAAAAGTTCCAAACTTCAGACGGAAGGTCGAAGAACCCAAAAGACTAAGCTGACCCTCAGCCTGATCCATCGGTTCAAACTAAGGCTCGGGGGCTAATCCATATGGAGCGCGATTACATCACGCACCATATTGGAAGAAGAAATTCGGGGCTAGAGCACCTCATAGCCTCGATGCAGCCGAAGAACCACTCGGAAGACTGTACGAAGCACTCGAAGAACTCCGAGGATGGACAACTTACTCTAGAAGCATCCAAAGCACTCGGCTACGCGGACAGAAATCCAGGAACTCTCGGAGTACCCGACAAACACCTTCAGAAGCGCCCGACGCCTGCAGGACTCGACTATGAAGAGCTCGGGTGCTTGTCGGACCTAGGGCAGCAGGACTGCTCACCAGGACGGAATATTCTAGAGTAGGGAGTAGTACATGGTTATGCCCTACATGTTTTGTATCTACATGAATAGGAGTAGAACTAGTCGACAGTATATAAGGGCAAGCAGGGACCCCTCCAAAACATCGAACAATGTCAGAGGGAATACAAACCACCACACAGGACGTAGGGTATTACGCTCCGGCAGCCCGAACCTGTCTAAATCCTTGTGTTCCTTGCACCATCGCGTTCTGATCTCGGCGAGTCCCTACTTATAACCACTCTCCTTGGGATACCCTTCGGAGAACCCGACGGTAAAACACCGATAGGGTAGAGAGGATTCCTAAGATAGTGCTACTACTGAGTTAAAGGTTGATCTCTCGGGCACAATACTCACTTCGAGCACGGCTTACAACTGGTCTGCCAGTCGACTCCGGCCAACAGCTCTATGATATATCCGAACGTGGAGGATTACGAAGGACCAATAGGGCTGTCACCACCTACGGCCTACATCTACTAAACCGTGGGATATAAGGCAAACGAAGGATAACTCTTAGCCTAGAACCCACGCCTACGCTACTGCTTACTACTGCAGTCTAAGTATGTATGATATCCCGTAGCAAACTACAGCACTCTGTACGAATACAGAGCGACGGACCCGCGAGTAAGAGAACTGATCTCACTCAACTACAAGCACTACTAGCATCTACTATACCAAGTAAAATACTAGAGATAGGAACCACGAATACTTACTAAATCCGAAGAATGTAGCAGCATCTGTAGAGGTACAAGCTGGGAGCAGAGTGCCGACACCCCGATACTTCTCCCGAACTACTCTCTCACTCTCGTAGAGGTACAAAATGGAGAAGAGCGCCGAAGACCAATGCCCCTCCTGAGTACCTCTACCCTCTCCCTAAGCTAGGACTACTCTAAACCAAAGAGGAGGCTTGGAGTTGCACTTGGTGGATGTGAAACTCAGCTTGGTGTTGTGTCTCAAATGGAACCCCTCCCCTCATATATATAGGAGGGAGCCACGGGCAGCACGACGTCCTTCAGCAGCTAATCCTCCAAGAACCGACCTAGAGGACCTATGAGGAGGCGACACATGGCTTGGATGAGGCGGGGGGGCCCACGGGCCATGTCGGCCGACCTGGTAGGTCGGTCGGCCTGCCCGAGGCTCCAACTGCCGCCAGCTTCGTCTAGCAGGCTGTCCTGGGCCTCCTTGTCCTAACCCCAAGGGTCTTGGCCTATCCTAAACTAGTTTCTTGGGTGCATGGGCTTGTTTTGATCCAATTGATCCTGACTCGTGTTCTCTGATTGGTTTTCGCATTTTGCCTTGATCTGTGGAGTGTGTTTCCCTACTCATGAAGTGTGTTTTCTCCCTTAATTCACCTGCATACAAATATTTACCAACACTCATGGAAATGGTCAATAATAAACCCTTACCACTAGGTTGATGCTCACATTTTATGTATTTATGCAGGAGTTGACGGCCTAAATTTGGTACTTAAGAGCCGTCAACAGTAAGGCAAGGAAAAGGATCAGGGCACTTATGAAGAAGTGATGTGGATGGCTATTCAAAGCTGCTGATGTTATTTTGGTGATGTGGATAGTCAGTAATTGTAGCATCATGTCTAAATTTGGGAAGTTCCTATATATGGTGAACAATCATATGTATGGTTAATCTTAGTGATTATGTTTTAATTTGTCGTGGTTCTATCGAGTATAGTGAACCTTATGGATTTCGGCTGAATTTGTCATTTTCCTATTCTATGGTGAACCATGTGGGTTTCGGTCCAATCTATGTTGGATAAATGGAATGGAAAAAAAAATTGAGTCAAAAATGGTACATAGAGGGATCAAACCCAAGACCAGATGGTTAAGATTGACCATCCTTGCCACTGGACTATCAGCACGCCTGCAAACGTGGGTGGGTATTCAATTTTATTGTATTTTAGCTAAATGGCCATGTGCCACCCAGGCGGTGGGTGGGGCGGACATCGCGTGCTAGTTCACATGGTAGCGCGGGATTGGTTCACAGGCATAAGAGGTCATATGTAGACCTTTTTATCTTTTTAATCCGGACTTAAAACTTGTAACTGGCATTTGTCCCTCATATGAACTCCGATTTTGATGATTCTTTTTCTCAATTTTATCTAAAATCCCACTCTTCCATTTAGCTGTGTTTTTTTTCGAAAGTTTGATACTATTGCATAGATCTTTTACATATGTCTTAGTTTGTTACACCTTAGAACAAAAATTAACAAAAGATGTGGCATAACAATTGCAAATATAACTTCATATTCTATAATTGTAAGGTAAATATAATATTGTGTCAAAATTGGAGGTGTATATGAGGTCAAAAGTTTTACTGAGTTATAGAAACTTGATAGTTTGTCTTTAGTTATAGGAAACTATGCGGGAGATGTATCCATTTGTAACCAATGTATGGTCCAACTTTCTCAAAACCATTTGAATTTTTTTTCACAAGCTTATATACCTAACATATGTTTTTGTGCAAGTTTGTACGATTTTCTGACAAACTTTTGATTTTATTAATTTTTTGTTGTACTACCTTAAGGATGGACGTTTGAATTATCCATATCAAATAATTGAATTTTGCCTCCATACCTAGGACTTGGGCTATAATGGTACATAAGGTTCTGGATATATTTTTTCTCTAAATTTTTGAAATGTTTTGGATGCACACGTTGTTCAATTTGAACACACTTTTCAAACAACTTGTAACGGTTGATATTAATGATCGACTGTGTTAGATGGGCCGTAAAACTTCTCATGGGCCTTTTTCTAGTCCAGCCCGCTTCCTCCTAGCCATTGATCTGCCCATCGACGATCCACATCCCACGGTCGCCGGTGGTCGCCGGCTCGGTTTCGGTTCTCCCCTGCACATTTTTCGAGGAGCGGAGCTGGTTGCCTTAACTTCTCAGGGAAGCCTGCCCAACTATTTATTTAATCGCCATTTTCCATTAGCGTCATCGATAGTTCCACTACCAACATATTTTCCCCTTTGCAGGCTGCAGCCTCGCTGTCTCCGACGCCATGAAGCGATCCGTCTCCCCCTCAGCCCCCGCATCCGCCGGTCGGTCGTGGCATCTCTCCCCCTAGGCCATGGCGTCCGGCTCTCCGTCGCACATGGATCGACCCTCCGGCGCCTCTATTGTCTCGTCATCATGTGCTCGCCATTTGTCGTGCTCCAGCCGCATTGCAGGTCGCACGTTCTCAGGGCGCTACGTTGCCCACTCATCCCGCTCACATGCTGGCGACCTCGGGTGGCCATCGCACTCCGACGCCGGCGACCTCGGGTGGCCTGATGCTGGCGGCCTTGACCCGCCGCCCTCAGATTTAGGAGGCCCTGGGAACTCTCCAGCACCTTCGTCCACCCGCGCTCCCTCGATGTTACCACCCCGGAGGTTGACCTTCATGGTCACCCTACCTCCCGATGCGTTCGACTCCAATGACGCCGCTACGTTTGACCCCGAGTACTCCTCCGACACCTAGATGGAGATGGACCCGGACGACAATGTCTATCGGAACTAAAAGGTTCCATTCCCCAGGGGCCCCGTTCTGCGCATCTCCCACCAGAGTGATGGCACTTTCAAGTGCCCTGTATGCCCCGGCCTGGCGCACTGGTGGACCAGGCTGAACGAGGTCAGGGTCCCCGTCCTGGGGTTGGCCAACTCTAGCGCCCTTAGGTCTGTGAACAAGAAGAAGTATAGCTGCCATCGCATCCTTGCTCGAAAGAGGGGTGGATCCATTGAGTGACCCACGCTGCACCCAATCGTGCCTCATTCGTGTCGATCTCGTCGTCGTCGGTGCAACTACCGCTCCACATGTGCTGAGTTCACCCGGGAGCTACTACTTTTAGTTTGAAGTC
Organism: Panicum virgatum; assembly: GCF_016808335.1. Classification (NCBI taxonomy): domain Eukaryota; kingdom Viridiplantae; phylum Streptophyta; class Magnoliopsida; order Poales; family Poaceae; genus Panicum; species Panicum virgatum. The sequence goes on along the minus strand of NC_053143.1, from coordinate 36,712,685 downwards.
ATAGTAGTAGTGTGTGTCATCATCATCGCTGCAGTGGGATGGCACCGCTAGCAACAAAGCTTGTAAATTAATTTTTGTTTAATTATGAACTATTATGATGTCAATATTTTCAAATTAACGTACTTATTGTTGCAATTTGGAGTTCAATTGTTTGTTTTATGGTGTCAAACTTTCAGGGATTGATGGGGATTTTGACAAGTTGCTTTGGAGATTTAATCCCATTGTTGGCGACTACCAACATCACCAGCGATGACGGCCGCAGATGCCAATTTGGGGTGGCAGTATTTCATGAACCACGAATGAATCCGCAAGCGCACGGAATACCGCTGTAGCCTTTTACCCGGGAGTATACCAGGGTGTCATTTATATTTCCGCAGGGAAGGCGGTGAGTGAGAGAATATATAGATTAGTGGGTGAACTCTATCTAGATTGGATATTCTCATGCATAAACAGGGATAAGATAATAACATGGTAGGAGGTAGTGTGACACACACACAAACTACCCTCTCGGATAAATAAATAAAAGAAAGATAAAAGATGCTTTAGGCCGGGAGCAAGGTAAAAGTCAAAGCTCGAGTCAGCTATGCTAGGCTAGCTATATCTACACTTTCTCATTGGTTAGCTCGTCAGATATTAAACTACACAACAGGGAGATCGCTATCGAAGTGACGGGAGGAGCCCGTACACCCCGGCGACTTTATGTACCTCCTACCCCCCATACTGAACGTGGAGGATTACTAAAAGCCTCGGACAGGGCTGTCACCACCTGCCGGCTACCTCTACAAACCGTGGGTGTAGTTGACATCCAGTAACACTTAACTAATCTAGACACCATGTCTACACTAGTAAGGGATACTCTAGTGTCCCGCGCGGAGCCCCCACCCTCCGGATGGACAGACATCACACTAGAGCAATCATACGAATACTGGAGCAGTTGATAGAGTTCTAAGAACAAAAGACTAACCCTCTCCAGCACAGGGCGATCATACAATGCAAGCATAGAATGATAACGCAACCATGACAAGAAGCATATACTCGATAACTCAGAATATACTTCAAGTAGATATCGGTAACCATAGTCTCATTCTATTACAAACAATCGAATATTACAAGAGAGAACTAGAGATGAACCCATACCAGACTCTCAAGCAACACCGTCGACTCGATGACTCCTAGACTTCTCCTAAACTCCACTAAGCCTAAAGACTATGCAAGAAGGAACTTGAGAGGTGAGTGAAGTGAGATGTGTGTGTGTGTTCTCATTCTCTACCCCCTCCCTTGTATTTATAGGAGGGAGCCATGGGGTTTCTGCAGCTATTCCTCCGCAAACCGATGTAGGGGACCAATGCCATGCTGCCATGTAGCAAGCTTAAGGCGGTGGGGCCCACGGGCCGGTTGGCCGACCAAGGGGTCGGCAGGCCTACCAGTAGCGCCAACTGCCCCCAACTGCTAGGAGTTGGGCTTGCCTGGGCCTGGCCTGGTTTGAACACCGAGGTAGAGCTTGTCTTGAGTGATCTTGCTTCGGTTCTTGGGCTACACTTGGTCCATTTGAGCCTGAATCGATACTCTAATATTTTCTGTTGGGCCAAAGTGTGCTTGCAACCTGCATATTAGCTCAAAAGCACAACTTGCATATTCTAGAAGGTAAAGTGTGGTTTAGGGACTTTATTGGATAAGGATGTGTGTAAGAAATACAAACTCTCATGATTTTCTGATCAAGTTGACGCCTGGAAATTTTATATTTAGTGAGCGTCAACAAGATCCCCCAAGCTGTCCTTTGCTCATCTCGAGCAAAGTAGGACAAATCAGGTTGTTGATCAGAAAATCACTCTCACTCGTACCTTACCTGTCATGTCATAGTCTGAAGCAAAGGGATTCATCTATAATCTTAAATATCTCGGTTAGCATACCTTTGCTCAATTACCTTACTCCTTCATGGGGTTTTTTAGCTATCTCCTTGTCTTGGGCTGTTGAAAGTCAGAACGGTGCATAGAGTAATACTTACTTGTTCATAGATCCGCAATCCATCTGGAGATACTTTTTTTGGAAGAATTTTGAAAACATGGCAAAGCTCCTAGGATAACTCTCTCGAGGCACTCATCTTGTATTTCCTTACCAGAGCAGTATCTGCCTTTGATCTTTCCTACTACTATAAGCCTTTATGGAGCTCAAGGTAGGATAAGAACAGGGCACACTTGTATTCTATTTATTGTAAATTCAAAGAGAGGATCCATGGAGAAACAAGTCATGCAATCTCGATCAAAAGGTGCATGTGTATGAGTGGATGGATGGATGGATGGATATGACTTACTCCTTGAGGTAATGGCTTTTCTCTCTCAAATCATCCCTATTTCTTTTTTTTGAGACATGGTTACCCCCTTTTTCTCTCTCTCTCTTTTTTTGAGTCATGCTTCTTTGGCATGCCATCTTTTCTCTTTTTGGGGCAACCATAATCTGACTTTATTTTATTTCAGGGATGTTCTACGAGAGAGATCACCAAGACATGGAGCACTTATTATGTGGAATGAATAATGGGTGGTGGTGCCAATTCCCAATGTAGGAATGTAGCAATTGGATGGGACGTGTATGTGCTTATGATCAAGAAAGCATGAAAAGCATCTCACTAGGGTCACACAATTTGACAAAACTCAACAGAATATCAAGCAGCATATGTGTAAAGGGTTTTTCATGGAATATGACACATGGCTTTGGTAGGACATTGCATATCGCTGGGGAACTTGCCTCTTTTAGAATTTTTGAAAACAACTCCAGACTTCAAGCATCACTAGAACAAGCTTGCACAACCTTATTTACCATATCTGAACTCGCAACAACTTAGACTTGAATCAAGCATATGCAACCCACGAAACTTTCAGGTTCATTGACAAGATATTTGCATAACCAGCAGATTTAAACTCAAGAGAACTCTTATTTTCAAACTAAGCACAATAGACATGATAGAGCAAAGCAAAATTCATCCTTTCAACTTATCAAAAGAAGTTAAAACATTCTTGTCACGCATCATGAAAAAGGGAAATAAAGCAGTAAATTTTTATTTTGTTTTTGAAAGTTTTTTTTATCAAATTTTATTGAAAGAAAATAAAGGGATACAGTTGACTTAAGGGAGGGGACCTCCCCCAAGCTAGCTCTTGGTTAGGGTCGAAAAGCAGGACCTTTCTCCATACCTGATTAGGTTGATGTCGTTTCGTCTGTACCTGGAGAAGTAGTAACGGTCGATGATGTCTTGTTCTTCTTGCGCCACACCTTCTTGGTCTTCTTTGGTGGCGTAGGCGGCGCTAGAACAGGATCCTCGAGCGTAGTAGCCCTTGGTTTACCCTTCTTAGACCTTTTTGAGCTTGTTGGATCTTCTTTCATAAGTGTCTTCATAAAAGGTATAAGACTATCTTTCTGAGAGGGTGTGACTTCGACTTCTTTGATATTTTGAGGGTTTGGCCCAAATTTGACTCGGATCATCAAGCATTGCTCTCTCTTAGGTCGGAAGTCAAATTTCTCCTCTTTACCATTCATATGGAGTCGGATTTCTCCGGCCCCAACATCAATATGTGCATCTGTTGTATTGAGGAATGGCCGTCCTAGAATGAGAGTAGTCTCTTTCTGATTATCCATATCAAGTACCACAAAGTCGACTAGGATGAAACAATCCCGAACTCTCACTGGGACATCCTCAGCGATTCCTTCTGGGTGCCGAACTAAAGAATCAGCCAATTGCAATTGCATGGGTGTTGGTGTCAACTCTGTATAGTTGAGTTGGTCAAATACCGCCTTCGGCATCACACTAACACTGGCCCCCAAATCACATAAGGCTTTGTCGAAGTTCTGTGTCCCTATTGAACATCTGATAGTGGGGAATCCTGGATCCTTTTTCTTCTCGGGCAATTGTTGAAGTATAGTTGCACTGCATGCCTCAGTGAGCTTGATTACTTCGGTAGTTGGCAGCGGTCGATTGTTGTTGATTATGTCCTTGATATAGCGAGCATAGGTCGGAACCTTCATCGCATCCATCAAGGGTACATTGATGTTCACTTATTGTATTATCTCAACAAAGCGGCTGAACTGCTCGTCTGTACTTGACTTCTTTGCCCTCATAGGGAACGGCAATACTTGAGTGTCATAGAATTCATGCGGAGCCGTCTTCCCTTCATGAACCTTCTCGGGTTCCTCCTCCCGAGGTGGTTCTTCTGCCACCGGGCTTGCCTTCTTCCTATTAACATGGTTAGGATAAGGCGGGTCTTGAGTAGTTTTACCTCCTCGTGTGGTTATCGCCTTAACGTTCTCCAAATCAGGGGGCATGGTAGCAGCCACTTGAGCTAGTTGAGTGTCAATCATCTTGTTGAAACTCAACAGGTTTTTGATGGAAGTGGAGAATCCATCCATCTTGGCATGGATAGTCTCCATAGATTTGTCTATAACGGCCAACTTCTTCTGAAGGGACTCACTGATCTTCGCTTGGCCGTAGACAAGATCTCTCAAGGTAGGCTGGTTAGCATCGAAAGAATTCGAATTCCCATCACCTCCTTGATAGTATGGGCGTGGTTGACTCCACCCCTGACCTCCTTGTGGACGAAACCCATTGCTGCCATGAGGAATAGAGCTTCTTCTTGGGTTTCTGGGCAATTATCGCCCGAATGTCCAACATTCCCGCATACCTCGCACGTCATGCGGGTCTCCAAGGCTTGAAGTGTTTGCAATTGAGCCTTATCTTGGGAATAATCCTCAAATTTCTTGAGGAGGAGACCAATCTTAATAGCGAGCATGTCAGCCTCCTTAACGGAGTGCATACCTCGCTGGCGCGGTTGGAGGCGATCATCGCTCCAGCCTTGGTTGGAAACCATCTTCTCGATCAATGATGTAGCTCTCTCAATGGTTAGCGAGAAGAAAGCTCCACCCGCAGCGGCATCCACATGATCACGGGATGACTGTGTCAACCCGTTGTAGAAGTTCTGTAGAATGAGCCAATTGTCCATTCCATGGTGCGGATGCGCTAGAATGTACTCCTGAAGCCTCTCCCAAGCCTCCGGAGTTGACTCATTTGATGCCTGCTGGAAGTTCGAAATCCGACCACGAAGAGCATTAGTTTTGCCCGTCGGGAAGAACTTCGAGAGGAACGCCTTGGCACATTTGTCCCAAGTACCCACAGCAGCCTTGTTAGTATAAAACCATTGCTTCGCTCTCCCCAAGAGAGAGAACGGAAACAGACGGAGCCGGATAGCATCCTACGATACACCCTTGATAACAAAAGTACTGCACAGCTCTAGGAACTGCTGGAGATGAGCGTTGGCATCCTCATTGGCCTTGCCACAGAATGGGCTGGCCTGCACCATCGTAATGAGACCCATCTTGATCTCAAAATTTTCTCCTCCGGTGTTAACCTCGGGCCCGGTAGGGACCTGATTAGTAGATGGAGAAGAGTAATCACAGAGTGTCTTCTGGACCAATGCCATGCTGCCACGTAGTAAGCTTAAGGCGGTGGGGCCCACGGGCCGGTCGGCCGACCAAGGGGTCGGCCGGCCTGCCAGTGGCGCCAACCGCCCCCAACTGCTGGGAGTTGGGCTTGTCTGGGCCTGGCCTGGCCTGAACACCAAGGTAGAGCTTGTCTTGAGTGATCTTGCTTCGGTTCTTGGGCTACACTTGGTCCATTTGAGCCTGAATCGATACTCTGATATTTTCTGTTGGGCCAAAGTGTGCTTGCAACCTGCATATTAGCTCAAAAGCACAACTTGCATATTCTAGAAGGTAAAGTGTGGTTTAGAGACTTTATTGGATAAGGATGAGTGTAAGAAATTCAAACTCTCATGATTTTCTGATCAAGTTGACGCTTGGAAATGATCGTTAGTGAGCGTCAACACCCATCCAAAATTGAACTAGAATCCGGGATAGATGCAATTAACTAGCTCTTCATTAATATTATATATATTTACATTGCATCCTCATGATGAGATATGATCGTCATGAAGCAAAAGCAACACACCAAAGGAAGACCTAGTTCACTAATTCACAAACAACATAAATTAACATGGCGCCGATCGAGCAAGATCAACCAAAGAAACTAGAATCCAAAACGCTCGAAGAGCAGATCGACTTCATGTTGAATCCTACAATCCTCGCTACTGAATCCTCGCTACTGAACCACCGCAATCCATTAGCGTACCATTCATCGACAGGACGGTCGCCGCACGGCACCGGTGCCGCCGCCGGCTGCACTTGTACCCATTGGCGACAGTGAGTTCCCAAGATGCGGGCGAAGGCTAGCTCGCGACACTGCAGACAGCCCTCGTTGCTCAACATTGGTTTGCCGGCACCGGCCGCCGCCCCCACCGCCCTTGACCTGGCGAATGTACCGCCTCGCAGCTTCGTCAGCGGCGGCACCGGTATTGGCCCTGAAGAGGAGGATGGCGGCCACATTGTGCCCACGATCGAAGGCGCGGGCAAGCTCAACGATGCATGGCCAGGCCTCAGCATGCCCTTGGAGAAGGCATTGTTCATCCCGGTGACGTAGCAGGCCTCCGGGTTGCTGATGTCGGTCAGCTGGGCAAGGAGGGCGACGTAGCCATCATGGTCATTCCCTAACATGGAGGCGGCAAACCAACGTACATCGATGAGTTGGCCGATGCCGCGGTCGCTGGCCACGCGGCATAGGAAGTGGCACGCCGCCCATAGACTGCGGAGGTCGTCCATGGGAGACTCCGACGTCGCCGCGAGGTATACATTGAAATACATTGAAATTTCTATCTTTTTTAGGGTTTGGGTGCAAATATCAATGGTAGCGATAAATTTCATATATACCCCTATAAAATGTAATCACTGTACCTTGGGAGAAGAGAACTAGAGGTATTCTAGTTTCTTCTATTCATATATGTGCATTTTTTTGGGGACAAATTTTGAACTCTAGAATATGTCTAAAACAGTCGGGATCAATTTATGTGGAAGACCAACTGTCGGCCCTGGCATTAACATCTACCTTTTTTCCCAGTTGTGCGTCTTCTCTGTCGCTTGTGGGACCCATATGTCAGTGTCCTGGACCTCATCTCACATTGAAACCCAATCGACGCACAGGTTGGAACCCAATTGAGGCACTTGTTAAACGAGGTAGTGGTTCCGTGATGCACTCAAAACGGCATCCCGCAGCGGCGACAATTGCGCTTCTTCTTGGCCTTCCCATCTTCTGAACTACCGCGACAGTAGCGTGCACTCTTTGTGACTGATGCAACCATGACATAGTGACATGGCATACAAAAAACACTATAAAATTTAGGATGGGGATGAGGACGACCTACAGTACTATAGCCACAGTGTAGAAAGATCTTGCGGCAAAAAATATCCATTTACGTCCCTCAACTTTGCCCTAAAGATCAAGTTCATCCCTGAACGTTTATATTGGCCAATCTAGTCCCTTAACTTTTGTTTTTTTATCGAATTCATCCTTGAGGTGATATAATGCTCCATAATGGCATGAGTATGCAAATATCCTTTTATCGTTAGCTCAAGTGTAATTCTTTTCATGTTAGTACGTACTGTGTGCAAATGTGCGTGTACAATTAACACAAATGGAAGAATTTTAGTGTGGGTGGTAATTCAGGAGGGGAAGGAGGAGCCAAGGGTAAAAAGAATAGAGCGTCTCCTGGTCATCGCGATGGGTCGTCCCATCTTAAATTCAACTACAGTCGTCATCAAGCAAATGCGACACAAAACAAGACCTAATGCACTAATTCACACTATATCGTGTAGTTAATTGAACTCAAAAGCAAGGTAGCAAGATCAACAGATCACAAAAGCAAATAAAAGCAACAGAAAAGCAAAAGTAACACTACTAATAATAGTTCCTGTTGGTAAAACATGCAGAGAACATCTCGTTTTCACCATGAAGCCGGCAGTCCTCACTATAAAATCACCTTGTCCACATTCACCTGGACCAAGTGTTGATGCAAAATATGGTCACACACTCGAATGCACTAGAGCGCGGAGCAAGATCATCAAAACAGTCAACACCGGCAGCCTCTCTATGCAGACCGGTCAGACCGATTATGCGAACCAGTCAGACCGGTGCTCCAGGGAGACGGCGATTAACCTAAAACCTCGAGCTCGAAAGGGACCCCATCGGAGCTCATGGATCTAGAGTTTCTCTGAGGTCGGCAGGCCACTCAGAACGCCATCGAGAGCCGTAGAGACGAGCGAAGAACAACAGATGGGGTTGAAAAAGCTAGGGTTTGGAGGTAAAAAGTAAAGGATAAATATGTGAATCGATTGAGATTACCCTCAATCGGCTGTGGCCCTTCATATATAGGGTGGGGAGGTCTGTACCCATTAGGAGTCGAAACCCTAACAAATCCTGTGTCAAAATACAACTCCTAACTCGGATTTGGCGTTTCGGACCGGTCTTATCGGTCTCCGAAACGGTCGGTCTGACCGGTCAGACCGGGGTGTAGATCTTCCAGGAGGCATAACTTCCTCATCCGAACTCCTTTTCCTTCTTCTCTCGAATGCAGAAGCGCTGCAGCTTTCTCTTTTGAGTACGAGTCAACCCTGGAGGACGCCACCTTGGTTGAAAGTACTTTGATGTTGAATTACTGCTGCTAGCCTCATGATCATTAGCCATGATCGACCTTTGGACAAAAGGATTGACCGATTTACCAAAAACCATCGGCCTTTTACTCACGCTAGCATAGACGCATGTGCGACACACACGTACTTTAAAAAACCTTATTAGCTTTTAATTCAAAAATGCATTGAATTAAATATATGTTTATTTCAGTTGGAGAGAGTATCTGCATTTCATTTTTTGAGATATTTTTAAAACATCATATTGTGAATGAAAGAAGAGTATTTTCGAACTGCCTACCACTGAAATAAACGAAAATACAAGCATTAAGAGATAAAAAAATCATAGAAGAAAACTATCTCACTCTAACAAGTGACAAGCACATATTAAGCTGTTCTCGTAAGGCTATTTGACATGCTATAGGAATTTAACTTGTTGCCAGCCCGCGCCAAATGTACCTACACATCGTAGGAGGTAAAACAAGCCATTGAACGTCTCCAATTTATTAAAAAACAGCTAGCTTTCAGAAATACAAGCAAAATGATATCCCACCATTCTTAAATAAGCCATGACTTGCTGGTACTTTGTAATTCTTAAATAAACTGATATTCCAATAGAAATATGTGGCTTTTGTTCCTAGAATAAGTGAGTGAACAAATAAGTTCTGCAGCAAAGCCCGTCATATCATGCTATTGCATAAAACATAATTTACTCTAATTAAATGGAATGGAAGCCTCAACAAATTTGGACAAATAACCAGGCCGTAGCATATGAACTTAATATATGTTGTATCATCATATTTATCAGAATTCGCAGAAATATATTAATCAGATGAATGGACCAAGAAAAGAAGAGTAATTTTCCTGACGTATATTGTCAAGCATGAGAACAATATAGGGTGAAGATAATACACAAACGTGATCACTTGAGCATGGGGTTTGGAAACTGATCAAAAGGGGCAGGTGATTTAGAAGCTGATTCATAAGAGCACAGGCTAGTTATGCATGACCTTGTCCACGGCGATAAAAAGCTTCAGGACTGTGGCCTCCTCGAACTCCCTGTGCAGCACGTCCCTGTACGAGTGTGTTGAACAACAACAAGCATAGATCATGCAAGAAGTGCCTCGCCGGCGGCAAACAACACGAGCGCCTCCTACGGTGATGTACCTGCTGGATCCAATGGCTGCTTGGAGTCGATCCCCGTGGCACCGCTGCCGTGGGACGGCACCACCGAGCGTCCTCCATGTCCATGGCACCGATGCCGGCGCCGGGCGAAGTAGAAGATGGCGAGGGCCCGGAAGAGGACGACGTTGATTGCCTTGAATGCATATTGATCAGTTCAATTCAATGTATGATTCAGCAAACTCCAGATTGCAGGGAGCAGGATTGATTTGGGTCGATTAATACGCGGAGGCAGGTCGGAAGAGTCGCGACGTTAGGTGGGTACATCGGCCGGGTAAGACAGCGACGCGGTGTAAAAAGTTTACTATTTTCGGCAGAAACACCATCTAACTCTTCATTTTCATGGGTCTGCACTTTTTGTTTTGTCTTCTTGACCTCCGACGAGTGGGTCTAGCGTGAGGGGTATGGTGGACCTAGTTTGGGTGAGAAAGGTTTTCAAATGTTTTCGATCTTCATAGTATAGATCTTTAACGAGCACCTTGACATTGCCGATTTGCACAACATTGCCAATCTTTATAGTACAGGCCTTCTGTGATCCTCCTCCTTGTGGTGAGATGGTGGGTGCAGCATCGGATAACAACGCATCCAAATTCCTCCATGACCCCCCATGTAGGACAAGGAAAATCCGATATCGATGACGCCCATGGCGCGGTGGCATACACCTTTTGGGGGAGAGAACAGTGTGGTGCTATCATCCCTGCGCTTGCTGGATTCTCCCTTAGGAGAAGAACGCTTGCCTTGACGCAAAGGTGACCTTGGTGCCTTTTTTAGTGGCCGATCTATTAGAACGGCCTTCGTGTACTAGTTCAGTAACTAATCAAAGGTGAGTTTCTATTTTGTAACTTTCCATTGCACCTTTGACTCACTAACCTTCCAAGTACTCACTTTTGAACCCTTAGGCTTGAAAGTTCTGGATCGGCTCTGTGTCTAACTGGTCTGACCGGTTGAAGCGACCGGTCTAATTGGTCATGTCTGGACAGCAGGCCGACTCGTGTCTCACGAGGAACTCTATTGCCCCGGGTCTTGATGCTTTGATAGTAATTTTTAATGAATCCTTACCATTAGGAGTCTTCCCCAACGTCACTTCTCTGGCCAGAATCTTGTCATTGACATTCTTCGGCCTTGGCTCACCAATGATAACATTCTTTCCTTTTTCTCCTTCGGCTTGTTCCGGCAGAATGAGTATCTTGACATTATCCAAATCAATGGTATGAACAGGGAACGACGCTTTATCATCTTGCATCTCATGTGTTGCCAATCATCCTTCATTAACGGCCGATTGTATCTGTCGACAAAAAACATTACAATCATTGGCTGCATGAGAAAAAAATTATGCCACTTGCTATATGCACGCCGCTTCAACTCCTCAAGCAGCGGTATGGCATGAGACAACTTGAGTTTCCATTTCTAATCAATTCATCAAACGATCACATTTAGAAACATCAAAATTAAAACGAGCTCGTTCTTGCCGATTTTTTGGAATCGGCTTAAGCGAAGAACAAGAACAGGGCTTAGCTTCTGATGGCCATATGAACTCAGCAACTTTCTTTTTCTCATCGCCTGAATCAGATTTACAATCAACATGTTTGGACTCATGAGTTTCACAACTTTCATCTTATAATGCGAAAGAAAACCATCAAAAAGCCAAGCCAGCCAAATCCTTTTCGGAAACGGTCAAATTAAGGCATCGGTTCTTTATGTCTTTAAATCTTCGGAAGTAATCCGAAGCTGGCACATCTCGGCCTTGCTTAACCGATGTCAAATTTGACAATTTTGCCCCATTGTCCCCATTATAATAACGATCATGAAACTTACATTCCAACTGATTCAAAGATCATGAACCGCATGGCGAAACCAATGATGCTCCAGCAACCTCTGCCCCCCCGCCGGCACCACCACTGAATCTTCCTCGCCCATGGCTGCATGTCTCATGTACTGCCTAGCAGTAGCGTCGATGCCGGTGCTGCCATTGGCCATGTACAGGAGGACGGCGGCCACATAGGCCGCCGCTTTGTGGCCGCCCGCGGCAGCGCGCTCGAGATTCTCGTCGAGGACTGGCCATAGTGGTGCGAACACAGGTCCAGGGAAGACAGCATGCATCCTAGTGATGAAGTAGGCCGCCGGATTGCCAATGTTGGACAGGCGATGAAGAAGGTTGTGGTAGTCGTTAGTGCTGCTCCACCTTCTGGAGTTGGACACCCGCCCTAAGTCGATGCGCCGGCCGACTTCGGAGTTGCGGCTCAAGCGGCACATGAAGTGGCATGTCTCCTGAAGTGCACGGAGGTCCTCCATTGGCCCCCATGAGGTCACAGCGACATTGCCGCGATCTGAATGAGCACATCGAAAGGGAGGTCCCCAGCCATGACTGCCGGCGCTGCTTTGCCTCCATGAGTCCCGGCGTCGATGATGTCGCAGAACTAGTATCGCGAGACGAGGCATAGTAGATGGAGCCGCGGCGCGGGGATGGCGGCGAGCCGGAGCACTGGAAAAACCCCTCATTTGGAGCTCGCGTCGTCAGGAGGTGCTGCAGCATTGATGGTGCACAGGCGCGTGGATGTCGGCGAGCCGGAGCCGGTGATCAGACAGGAGGCGGTGGATTTGTGGTAGGGGCCGAACTACTCCTGCTCTCTCTTGGCAACTGCTGCCTACCACGCCGTCGACAAGAAGTTGGGTAGAGTTGGGGATTTTCTGGATGGGGAGAGAAAGTTGTTGATGGTCTATATCGACCCAGTTTGACTATCAACTCCTGCACAAAAATCAAGCATATTGTGGGATAAATGCTAGCATAGGGTTATTTATTAACATATTCCACAGATGTTGGTTTCAGATTGTGTGCAAGTGATTCCGAGCTAAAAAGGAAGCAATATGGTGAGGCATAATCCAAGACGCGACATTTTAGCCAATCTGAGCGTGACACGTGTTAGCACATGGATTAGAGGGCCCACCAAAGCAGAGAACCGACTTAACCAGAGGCTACTCCACATGTCAATGACATGTTGGCCCCTAGGACAGCCCACCAGGACAAGCTGGGGGCGGTTGGCGCCACAGGGTGGTCGGCTGACCAGGGTGGTCGGCCGACGGCCCAATGGGCCCCACCGCCTTCAACCAGCCACGTGGAGGCGTCCCATTGGCTCCCAATGTCAATTCAGGGCAGCTTCAACTCCATCTCACTGCAGACTTCTAGTGGCTCCCTCCTAGAAATAGTAGAGGGGGTGTCAGACCCGAGGCCACAGGATACCTGATGTGGCACGGTTCAGTACCAAATATGGGATGGGGCATGTCTCATACACATTCGTCATGTAACTAATTGGATAGACTTAGAACTAGTCGGTATAGAAAGAAACCACCCGAGTAGTATTTAGTGCAGACTCTTAGGCTAGTACCGATCTAGAGTTTCCATGTAACCTTACCTCCCCAGATTATATAAGGGCAGGCAAGGACTCCTCTAAGGGTAGAATGCTCTAAAACCTAGTGCCTATGCACCCACCAACATTCAAGGCAATACACACCACCCAACAGGACGTAGGGTATTACACATCCATACGGCCCGAACCTGTCTAAACCCTCGTGTTGCTTGCACCATTGTGTTCTTGATCTCGGCGTCTTCCCACGATCATCTCTCTACCTAAGGGTATCCCTAGGTAGACGTGACAGTAAAACACCGCCAGCTAGCACCCACCGTGGGGCGGATCTCCGACGATCTCTCGACGAACTCGATGGGCTCTCTCAACCTCGACAACACCCTGGAGAAGGGCATGACCCTCTCCTTCAGAGCCTGTACCTACATTGCTGATGGATCCGGTGGCTTTACCAGCCACCTCGCCGATCCAGAAGATGCTGAATTGTCCCACGCTGAGGAGAACTGCGCCCAAGACAACTCGGCAGCACAAGCTGCCATTATGCAAAACCCTCCTGAGAATATTTAGGAGAAAGAAAATTTTGACCTAATCAAAAGATACTGGACAGACCCAGAATCAAACGTTCAAACCTGAGTGGACAACTCCGATCTACTCGATGGAATCGATCGCATGACCAACAAGCTCGCTGAGTGCGTCAATCTCGCGCAAAGCAGTCTAGACAAACACGGCGTACCACGCATCAGCGATCCCACAATAACAAAACCAAAAAATCATCACTCAGGTGATATTTTCACCCATGTAGATCGAATTGAAAACACACTGCTAGACTGCATTAAGTTATCTGAGGACACCCTCAACGCCAAGGAGTATGATTCTCCTGAGGCAAAATTTAACCAAGACATTGATGAGTTCATGAGTAAGCTTGAACACATGCCTAGAAATGACTGCATCGAAATCAATCCCAAATTGCTCGATCCAGTCAACGACCAAGAACTCAACGACTACATAATCAGTCTGGATCCTCCGGACGAGTTTGACGATCTGGATGATTGGTCAAACGACATTGATATATTCATGCAGGGTTTATGCGATCAGCTCAAATATCTCTGGTTACGCGCAAAAGTAAAGGAGATGTGGGAAAATTTCCAATGGAACTACCCATATCACCAAGCGCTCCATGTGTAATATCCCAAATATTCACATAAATTTTTTATTTGTTTATTTGAAAAAATTAGGGAGTTGACTCAAAGTTGACTTTTTGAATCATTGGTCGGATGAATGATCAGAGACCATGGTTGCGTAGAGCTCGTCGAAACAAATCCGTTTTACTACTCACATGCCAAGTTTGGATAACGGATGAATTGGTGGCGAGCCAATGAATCTAGGCCATTGGATATGCATTACGTTTCTGTTTTCTAATCTCTCTCGACATCTTCTTGTTCCGACAGCCTCCTGTTCCAGTGCCGCTGCTGCTCCTATTCCATCGCTGCCTCCTGTTCCAGTGCCGCTGCTGCCCCTATTCCATCGCCGCCTCCTATTCCAGCGCCGCTGCTGCCTGCCCATCCTATTTCTCCTTGCTGACGCCTCTCCAACGCCACCGCCCTAGCGTCCATCCGTGGTGCTGCTTTGCTCCTTGTCAGGACAGGGGACCAAAGGCAAGGTGCAGGAAGGGAAGAGGAGAGAAAAGGGTGAAGTTAGGGTCTAGCAAATTGCAGTCTCTTCCTAAAATCAAGATCTTCTCCGGACGGGTAAACTTCCATTTGTCCTTAATCGAGTTCTGTTCAGTTTTAATAGAGGAAATTGCTATCAACTTTTCCGGTCTTAGTTCAATCTGTGGACAGCAGGTTTCATTCGAATTCTGGTGTTAATCTAAACAAAATTTTAGTATTCCTATCATACAAAAGTTGTAGGCTTTGTCGATATCTTTCCGATGGCGCTGGTTTCACTCAATTCCGATTAGCGAATTAGGAGTAATCCTCAAATTGGCACTGCTGTCCGTCTAGGTTAAAATCTGTGCAGATATCTGTTTATCTATTTTCGACTTATTTAGAGGCCGAATTTCCCCTGGGTGCTGTAACAAAAGTTGTAGAAAATTCTCTGTAGATGTTCAAGATGTATTTATTTAGGAAAAAGTCTATATCACCCCCTCAACTATGGGGTTGGTCTACATAACCCCCCAAACTATGAAATCGTCTATATCACCCCCTGAACTTTCCAAAACCGGTCAAATTACCCCCTAAATCAGTTTTGAAAAATCATAGTAAATCACAGAAAAATCATAAAATAGAAAATCAAATTGTGTTAGACTCCAAATGAGTAGATCTACACAATGAACATATAATATGGTATGCTTTAGTACAATTTTTTTGCTGTAGCTTTAGATCTATGTTTTTCTTCATAGCTATAAAAAATTGTACTAAAGCATACCATATTATATGTTCATTGTGTAGATCTACTCATTTGGAGTCTAACACAATTTGATTTTCTATTTTATGATTTTTCTGTGATTTACTATGATTTTTCAAAACTGATTTAGGGGGTAATTTGACCGATTTTGGAAAGTTCAGGGGGTGATATAGACGATTTCATAGTTTGGGGGGTTATGTAGACCAACCCCATAGTTGAGGGGGTGATATAGACTTTTTCCATTTATTTACTGTATTTGGTTAAGCAAATCAAAAGTTATGGGCCAAACAGTGAGTAACTCAGAGAATTAGTCGAATTTTCAGAAATTGTGAGAGTCAACGGTTTAGGCTTTTAGCTCGGGATTTCTTTGAGTATATAGGCTTTTGGTCGATATGATCTAGTTCCTGAGAGTGGTTTATTCTACAGGTTCGATAAATTCTAGTGGCGAGCGTGTGATGCCGAATTCTCGGCAAGGTTAAGGCAAGTGCAATGACGAACCTCTTGATGTGTGATTATGTTTGTGGCTTTCTTGCTACCCTTGGGCGACATTTATTCAATATCTTTATTTCATATGTCAATTCCTTTAAGAATCATGTCATAATTTTCTGGTTCCATCAAATGTTTAAGATCCGTGTGTTGCCTTTCATATTGTTCAAGTGCCGGGGGTTTGTATAAACACCGGTTGTGCAATTTGGTTCTTATGTTCAGGTTCCTGTGAATAAGTGCTGGCCCCACTTGTTCGGCTTTACCGGTAAATGCTAAGAAAGTTTCAGGTGACGTCCGTTTCAGATAGAAACTATTGTTTCACTGTTGTTCCATTAATTTTGGATTTCCAATATTCATGTACTTGCAGTTATTTTTTTCCGGTTCTGAATTGTGCTTGCTGAGTATTTTTACTTACTCTTGTGTTTATCTGGTTTTAGGTACTCGCTGATCAAGTTTGCATGGGATGGGAGTAGCCAATTCATGATGAGCATGCACACACTTTTGCCATTCATTAAACAAATCTTTAGGCTGAATAATTCTTTGATAGTGAGGATTGTCACGTGATCATTTGGTTGTTACCTAAGATTTATTTTTTTCGGTTGTGTTGGTTGATGACAAAGTCTATTTACTATCTTTAAATTCTTTCTGCTATATTTATGTCTTGTGTGCCGCGGATGTTAGAATTTACAAAGGAGACTCTGCTGAAATTTACTAGAATTTTAATACTTAGTGCAATTTAATGTCTTTAGTAGTAACCTCCAGGTACGTCGATACTTGGGGTGTTACACTAGGAATCTACCATACAACTCGATGATCTAGCCAAGTTCCCCCATTAAAGGATACTTCCAAAGGATGGGACAACATAGCTCCCCGTGCAAAGATGGGTCTCCCTCTCCTGGAACCAGCGTATCACCCATGGGGACCTAAAAATTCAGCCGCCAGAATCCAAGAGACTAATAAATCTCAAACCCTAAAAGATCTTGAAAAAGACTTACATTCTTTGCTCCAAATCGGGAAACAAGATGCCACCAACACACGGGAGGCCCGGATAAGTATCCGAACCGATCCCGATATGGGATACGAAGTGCAACTCCCGCATGATTGCACATTGATTATAAAATCAACCCCCGAGGGCCGAACCATGCATTGGAGTAACCCACACAAGCATACCTCGCCCAAACTTAGCAGCCAAGGGCCTGTAACCCTATCCTACCAAGAAGGACCACCTCTACCGCCTCCACGAGCGAAAGAAGAACCCGAAGATCCTTCATGAGAAGTCCTGATGGTCCGGCTCATGGAGATCGACAACGACGACGACTCGATGGAACAAGTCAACCTAGACAACTACGACTCCGATGACTTCAGAGAGTACCTCTTCGACAGTGAGGTCCAAACGACCACAGCTGAGGTAACGACCAATTTCAACAATGAACCCCATCGTCCTACCCCAAGCGTGAAAGTCACCATCAATATGGAGGAGGAAGACGACGACCACGAGCAGGAGCGGCGCAGGGCTCGGAACCAGAAGTGCACCCAACGTCGCCAGCGCATCCTCGAGCGCATCCAAGAGGACACCGGAGACTCCCACGACTACTCCAATAATGACATGCGCAACGTCATCAACATCGAGCGAGACACCCACACGGTCATCATCTCCAAAAGGCAAGAGCGCGACGAGGTAGAGGCATATAGCCCTTCCTCCAACTACTGCATCCCACGACTCGGAGGCTGGCCCTTCCAGACCAGCCCCTCCCCGGCACCAGTATAAGAAGGCAAACATCGTCCAGCACCGCTTTGAGCAAGCTCTCCACAAGCGCTGCCCATGGCACCCCAGTGGCAGGCACTTGGCATTCGAATGCCGAAATCTACGCAAAGCCCTTAGAGCACCTGAGCTCCCCCCCCCCCCAATCCGCTTCGCAAGCCCGAAGATCCACGCCAAGGCAAGATGAGCCAGAGAAATCATTTGCTCTATTCAGAGCATTACCCTAGATCTTTTACCAACTGATAAGTTAGATAGCACACTAGTGCTCGAAGGGATTAGTTATAATTAAAAGTTTTTCAGAGTCAGATGTCTTGTATCAAGACTAGGATTTATATAATATATATGCTATTACTTACGTGCGTCTCTCCAACACTTTTGTACCTACTTGGCGGGAAGCATCTCCAACTACTCCTTATTAGGCGACTACTCCCTATCAGGCCAGTACTCAATGCCAGGCTAGTACTCAGGCAGGCCGCCGCCGATGCCGAGGACGCGACCCAGGTGCCAGTCCGCCACGGCAGGGGAGGCGCCATCCCTTTCTTGGTGCTGGCGTGGCCGCCACCACCTTCACGGACTCCCCCGCGGGAGAGCAGGATGGGGGCGACGCCGGTGCGATCCTTGGTCAAACGATGAGCTGCGGGGTGCTCCGCGGGAGCGCGTGGGCCAGGTGACGGAGTCGGAGCTGGAGCCAGAGCAGCGGTGAGTCCTCGTCGCCGGTCGATTGGAGGAGGCCGGCCGGCAGAGCAGGCACCAGCGTGAGGAGATCACGGTGGTGCGGGCGGCGTCCTTGGCCAGGAGGTGCGAGACAACATTGTGGAGGATCGCATCCAGGAGGGCGCTAAGGCGGTCCTTGGAGCCGCCACCGGGGGACAAGGAATTGGCGGAGAGGGAGGCGGCGAAGGAGACGGGCGGGCAGGGGAGAAAGCTATGCATGAGGTCGTACATGAGGTCCATGGTGGGGTTCACCATCCCAGAGCCCATGATGTGACACACCATCTCGTGCAGATGCCTCCATCCTCCACCTGCCTGCATCGACAACGTGCATCTTCCCCAACAGACGGGACAATAATGGAGGAAGAAGAAAGGATCCTAGTGTCACTTACAAGTGGGTCCTATGCGTCAGGAGGCCATGTCAACATTCTACGTGGTGAAACCGTTATCATTATGTAAGAAAGGGTCATAGGAGACGCGGCTTAACTGGCATAGGAGATGTAGTTTATTCGCGTCTCCAAATTTGCGTCTCCGATGTTAAGTCATAGGAGACATTATTAACTACGTCTCCTATAGTGACCAAATATGAGACGCTGGTGAAACGCGTCTCCACAACGAGTTTACAAGTGTCTCTCATACAGGATATTGGAGACGTGTCTAACCGCGTCTCCTATGTTTTTCATACAACATCTCCACTGAATTGTGCCACAGACGCGGAACAACAACCCGTGTCGCCTCTAACTGCTCATAATGGAGACGCGTCTCTCAACCCACGTCTCCTATAATCGCAGTTATCGGAGACTTTGATATATCGCGTCTCCTAACTTTGTTATTCCCCGTCCCATGTTTTAAACATAGGTGATGCGGCTAATATACCAGAGTCTCCTTTATAGGCTCATATGGTAGAAACTGTATGTAAACAAGCGTCTCCTTTGTATGTTATTATAGGAGACGTTGGTATTGACGACACGTCTTCTTTATGTCCGTTATAGGAGACGCTATTTGCTACCCTTCCGCATCCCCCATGACCATTGCATCTGTGCCTCACTGATCTTGCACAAACATACAAATTCCTAGCTTAGTGACAAATAGGCACAAACATTACAGGCAGAAGATTAAGCATTCAATATTCAGATATAACAACTTCAAGATTCAACATCACATGTAGTGACAAGATCAACATTCCACAAGTTACAAGACCATCAACATTCCACAAGAACCTATTTTGTAGTGTTATCAGTTCATCTAAGACCATGAGAACAAGTTCATCTAAGTGTGCTTAGGTGTTGGATTATTGTAGTGGAACTCTCCCTTCTTCGAGATTACCTGGTCCATGATGAAGGAGGATATCTTTTCTCGAATGGTGTGCAAATCATCAGCACTGAGGGGGGTTGGCAGCACTTCGAACTCCTGATTTGGAAGAACAAAGTCAGCAAAAAAATAGCAACTTGCAGAGATAAAATTGCCATCATAGTATATTTAACCACCATTAAGCTTCTCAAAGCCAAAAAAAGGAAAAGGAGCAATCCAAACTGATGCAACCCTCTAACTATTTGGTCAAAAAGCAGCTGAATTCCAAAAACTAATCTCCAACAAGCCAACATGCCAACATAATTCAGCTATCATGTAGAAGGATCAAGGCCGAGCATCAACGCCCGGCAAGATTGCTCAAGCCCTTGGACATACCATTATGGAAGTGGGAAGATATTAGTATGGATTTCATCATTGGGTTACCCCGGAACTAGAATGGGCATGGTGCCATTTGGGTGATAATCGGTCGCTTAACCAAGGTGGAACACTTCATACCAGTGAAGGAGAAATATCGGGTCAGCAAGCTGGCAGAACTCTACGTTGACAACATACTAAGATTGCACGGAGCTCCAAGGAGCATAGTTTCAGATAGGGGCCCACAATACTCCGCTAAGTTCTAGAAGAGCTTACATAAGTCCATTGGGACCACTCTGGAGTACAGCTCAGCGTACCACCCCCAGACAGATGGTCAGACAGAGAGAGTGAACCAGATACTCGAAGATCTGTTTTGAGCATGCGTCCTGTCCTACAACACAGACTGGGAGAAGAGCTTGTCCTATGCTGAATTCACTTACAACAACAGCTATCAAGCCAGTCTCAAATTGTCACCTTTCGAGGCATTGTACGGGAGGAAATGCAGAACCCCGCCGATGTGGTCAAAAGTCAGAGAACGGCCATTCTTCGGTCTAGAGTCAATTGAGGAAGCCGAGGAGAACGTAGCTAAGGTTTAGGAGAATTTGAAAACAGCCCAGAGCAGACAGAAGGGCTATGCTAACAAATGACAGAGGGAACTCACATTTGAGGTTCGAGATCATGTATACCTGAAAGTATCACCGCTTCAAGGGACCCGGAGGTTCCACGTGAAGGGGAAGCTTGCCCCGAGGTATATCGGACCCTACTCGATTACCAAAAGGATTGGGGATCTAGCTTACAAGCTACAGTTGCCAGATGAGCTTGCCGGAGTACATCCAGTGTTTCATGTGTCACAGTTATGCAAATGCCTTCGCATACTAGAGGAATCAATACCCGCTGAGATGGTCGATTTGCAAGACACTCTTAAGTACGTGGAATACCTTGAGAAGATACTGGACAGGGCAGTCAAGGAAACTAGGAGGACCACAATACCATATTGCAAGGTTCTATGGAGCAACCACACAGAACGGGAGGCCACCTGGGAGGAGGATGATCTAAAGGAGAAGTACCCACACTTGTTTGAAACCCAATAAAACTTTAATCTCGAGGATGAGATTCTCGTGAGGGGGGGGAGACTGTAACATCCCATGATTTTACGGAATGTTATATTCTTCAAAAATGCGAGTTTTCAAAAGCTTTTTGTGTGGCGATGCTAATAGCTAGGATCACTCAAGGAGTAATGCTCTTCTACCCCAAACTCGTAGAAATTAAAACTTAATTTGAATATAAGGACCTAAATGCTAGTGTGAAGTATTTGGGTTTTATTGGGAATTTATTGGCTTTATCTTGTTTCAAACTTTTGGATGAAATTTGTTTGAATTGAGTTGTATTTAATTTGAAAAAAAACCATTCAAATTGAATACAAAAACTAACCCTAACCCCCTAACTCGTCGCGGGCCGAAACCCACCTGATCCCTCCAGCCCAACCTGCCTACCCGGCCCAACCCACGTGGGCGCGCGTGCTCGCGCGAAGGTGCACCGCTCAGATGCCCGCCGCTGGACTGCTCCAGCCCACCTGCCCTTCCCCTTTCTTTTCGCCGCCGAGGGCCACTGACAGGTGGGCCCCACCTATCAGCTTTACCCCTCTCCTCTTGCCACCCGCTCCCCCTTTCTGCCTTTTCCTCGTGCCACTCCGCAACAGCGTGCGGAGTGCATCTTCTGTCGGCCACCCTGCCCGCTGACACCACTGCCTGGCACTGTGGTCGGCCACGACACCCACCCGCGCGCGCGATCCGCTCCACACTTGAAACCCAAGCCCACGGAGCTCCCCGATGCGCGCCACATCACCACGCGCCGCGGCCATCACATTATCGCCATCCCTCCTCATCGTCCGGGCCTAAACCCTAGTGCCACACCTACTTAAACCCTCCGCCTCAGCCTCCACAAACCCTAGAGCCCCAGGGGTTTCCCCCATCCACCGCCGCCACCAAGAGAAGGGAGAAGGGAGAAGAAAACAGAGGAAGGCAAGAGAGGAAGGAGGAGCAGTCGCCGCCACCGGAGCCCTGCCACGCCACCGCCTGAACGTCTACACCGACATCCCTGCACAGCACAGCATGACTTCGACACCCCTGCACCGCCTCTTTGTTGCGCCGAGCACACCGACCCCGAGCCACACGGTAAGCGCCGCCGTCCGGCCACTACGACCCCTGCTGCTGTCGGCATTGCCTCTAGCCGCCGATGAGCCATCCCTAGCCAGCCATACGATCCCCCTTCCCTTTGTGTGCACTATAGGAGCCCGACGCCACCCTTGCCGTACCACATAGCCGCCGGCGCCGTGCCTGGCCATGCCGAGGCTGGCGACCGAGCCCCGTCCGCTGCCGTTGTGGCCACGCCACGCGTGTGCCGCGCGTGAGCAAACGTGCTGGCATCCAAGATTGGGTCTTTCCTCACCTGGATGCCGGAGCCATGTCGCCACCACCTCGCCATGCCTTCACAGGCGAGCGTGAGCCCGACCTCCGGCCTAGACCGAGCCCCGAGGCTCCGCTCGTGCCCACGTGCGCGCTCGCCAATGCCCAAGGCTGAGCCTTTGCTCGCCTTGGCAACGAGGCCAGCCGCCATCACCTTGCTCTGCCGCTGCTGGTCCGCCATGGCCATGCCAAGGCCTCATCGATGCGTGAGCGTTTGAGCACCGTCCCTAGGCCGTGCTGAGGCTGGCTCCCCGACGCCCAAGGCAGGGCCTTTTGGCCACCATTGTGCCTGGGATGAGCCGCCGCCGCCATTAGTCATCGCTGCCACCTCGACGTCATTTGCTGTCACCGCAACCACACCGTGACATCACGTTCGCGGCGTGGCGAGCGCGGTGGGACATTTCGTCAAGCACCTTGTGTGCGTGACGCATACACACACATACACATACCACACACACGCACACACAAGCCAGACCGCACCGGATCTGAGCCGTGCCACACCGGATCCTGGAGAGAATGACAAGTGGGACCATGCTGTCAACCGGCAGAAGAGAGAAGAAAAGAAGAGGAGGAGAAGACGGGCCAGATTCGGCCCAGTTGGCCCGAGAAG
Organism: Panicum virgatum; assembly: GCF_016808335.1. Classification (NCBI taxonomy): domain Eukaryota; kingdom Viridiplantae; phylum Streptophyta; class Magnoliopsida; order Poales; family Poaceae; genus Panicum; species Panicum virgatum. Next base: position 36,689,483 of record NC_053143.1, on the reverse strand, counting down.
AAGGGAAGCCCAGTTCGCCTTTGAAGCTCGTTAACACTTTTTCTTTTTCTTTTGCACTCAGCACTGACACGTGGGACCCACCTGTCAGTGAGACCCAGAGACTGACCAGTGGGCCCGTTTGACCCACAGACCGTTGACCCATTGACCTAGTCAACGTTGACCGTTCAACGCAGATGTCAGCAAAGGCCATGCTGATGTCAGTACCAACCGACCCATGCATGACGTCATGCTGACATCAGTATCCCACGTGGCATGCCCAAAAGCTGCCGTGTGTCACTTATTTATATTTCTATTTTTTGGAAACTCTTTTATTATTTTTAGAAATGCTTTTAACCTTAGAAAAATCATATTAAATAAACCATAGCTCAGAAAATTATGAAACCAGTTTCATAATTCTTCTAAAATCATGATCTACATGTTAGAGTAGGAATTGCTTGGTTTTGGATCTTATTTTTGGGAGTTTTGGTGCATCTTTACACTTTGGTTCTCATACATTTTGTAATTACGAATAGGACCCGAAGCTGAGGAGCTGACCGGAGACCAGGACTACCCCGAGACCCGGGAGTACTATGAGGAACCGCCAGGTTCATGCCTGTCCTTACTTTTGAGTACCTATTAGGCATTGCTTGCTAGATCCACTACGCTTTATTGTTAAGATGTGATGTGATGAGCTTGCATGGCCTCTTTATTTATCGTACTCCTTGATTACCCATGTTTACCTTGAATCATTGAATGCTTTGGCTACTATTGGATATTGGCATATGTGTGGGATTATGTGATATGATAGTCTTGGCTTGAGTGAAGATTCCCCTATATATATATATATATATATATATATATATATATATATATATATATATATATATATATATATATATATATATATATATATATATATATATATATATATATATATATATATAAGGAGTCGGTGATTAGGACTTATCGCGGGGGCGAGCGAACCTTACCCGATCTTCGGATCTGGGACCAGGTGTGACAACCTAGGTCTTTGAAAGTCAATAATAGGCAAATTAGAACAATGAATTGAATTAATGTGAAGTCAAGCTTTTATTTAAATCAACAAAGAGGCAAATTAAATTCAACTTCAAATATTGGTTTCACTTTGTGAGGGCAAATATAGAAGGTTCTAACTATATTTCATGTCCAAATCACCTCACCAACATATTGTGGATAAAAATCTAGTACCATTAGTAACATGTGCTTAATTGGAAGTGGGCCTAAATTCAGCCCAAATAAGCAAAGTAAATTGATCCTTTTATAGAGTTTTTGAACTCTTTAAAATAACTCACCAGCCATTGCTCAAATGAAAAAGTGCCTAAAACTAAAGTTGTAGATCTCAAAAAACTGAATAAAAATGGTATTTAAAAGTTTTTCATTTGAGGCCAAGAAGAAGGAGAAAAATTGAGTTTACAGAACTGGATCTTAAACTTCTAGTTAATTATGAAAATGCCATTGACTCTCTCTCTCTCTCACCTCTCTCCCTCACAGCACGCCGTCCGTACGCTGGTCCTGGGGAACGGCAAATCCCTCCGATTTGGGCCGATTCCGCCCCCGGTTTTGCCCCTGGACGTGCCAGCTAGCTTCGCGGACACAAGCCACGCGTCCTGGACCACTTGTCTGCTCGCCACGACACCCGCCAGGCTGCTGCAATGCCACCGCCGCCGTCTGGTCGCCGTCGCGAGGCCGTCCGCCCTTCCTGGACCAAACCGGCCTCGCCCAGACAATGCGCTGTGTTCCCAGGACCCTCTCCCCCACCTCCCTTGCCTATAAAAGGGGCAGACCCCCCCTACATGCGCACCCGATCCGTCCCTGCTGCCATTGCCGCCGGCGAGCAAAACTCGCCGCGGACCAACCTCCTCCGCCCCACATTGCCCGATGGAACCTCACAAATAGCTTCACCTCATCCCACTGAAGCACTAGATCCCAGCCGCCCCATCCTTCCTCCACTACTGTGCCACAGTCCACCACCGCCGCCGGCCGCCCTCCTCCGCGGCGAGGTTGCATCCGGCCACCCCAGACCCAATACGAGGCACTAGTAGGTAGCCCTCAGTCCCCTCTTTCTTTTCCCCAGTGGGGCCCCCACCGCCGGCAACTCTGCTCGCTAGAAACAGTACCGCCAGCCCCTCCTCTATTACTGGCCAGGGACCTTCCCTAAGAAGAAACCAAAATCCCAGGGGCTAGACTGTAAAAACAATATGAACTCTATAGAACTCAAAGCAGTGAACTTTGAAAATGTGTAGAAATTCCTATAAAAATTAGAAAAATTTAAATCCAAATGTTTTGGAATCCTTGCAAACAAGATCTACAAGTTTCATTACATGCACATCTTCAGTTTCTTTCTGCATTTTAATCTAGGAAAAAGAATAGATTAAATGGGCTATAATTGTTCTAGGACTTCTACTCAGTATCTATGGGTGATTTTTTACTGGTAGCTACTTCATGCCATGCTTAGCTTTGTGTAAAAATTTGAACCCTTGTTAGATCTAGGATAAATATTCGTATTTTTGTTTTGGATGTTCTATTGTAGATTTGTGTAAGAAACTTTTTCCATGATCTTATAGTACTAAATGAACACCACTACCAAAGTTTGGTAATTTTTAGATCTGTCTAACTAGATCTAGATTTTAATCCTTAGAAATGGCACTATATCATGATAAATAGTTGTTGCATCTGGACAAATCTGAAACATTTACCATTGCTTATTCTTGAGAAGATAAGCTTACATGCAAACTTTGAGAGCCAAAAACTTTGTAGAACCAGAGATATTGTTTGCTCTTTATGTCACCTTGCTTAGTTTATTATTTTTTCTATGGTCTTTATACTATATGTTTATATATGAAAGTTGCATAGAATGACATTATAGATGTTTAAATGCTCCACAAAATGTTTGGGATTTATTACTTAAAAGAATCTATCCTGAATATTTATGCATGTATTTAATTGAGTAAATGCAATACTGAAGTTATATAAAGGTTTAAATGCTGATATTTTTACTGTAGCATGTTCATGCTTAGAGTAGGCTCTGGTGAAAATTTGATAACCATAAACACTATATAACTCTCTATAGAAATTAGTATTGTTATATGTGAGTTAGAATTTTCAATTTTATTGCTCCTATTTTATGCGTGGAAAAATGCTGATAAATATACAGTGTGTTTAGAATCATGCGTAGACTGCTCTGAAAAATTTTGAGCTGCAGAACTGATGTAGTTTGATCTGTGTAAATTCATCTTCATTTAAACATGATCTGATTTGAGTATTTTTCATGTATATACACTTTACTGTTTTTGTCTGAAATTTTTATTGCAAGTTTCTGGTCAGATGTGCTACCTTGTGTAAATTTTGTAGCTTCAGAAACTATTCCTAAATTATGAAGTGAAATAGTCAAATAACCTCATGTATATTAACTTAAAATAAAAACTGCCACCCAGTTCATTTTATGAAGTAAAGTAAATTTAAGAACTACTCTATAATTGACTGCCCAGTAAATTAAGTTAAAGAAGTTATCACCAACAAAGCATAAGCGTTGGACTACAACTTTATAGTGAAGGAAAGAAATGTAACTTGTATCATGTTGTAATTAGAATCATCTTTGCATTCATATAGAAACTGGCAATCTGGCTGACGGTACATACGAATTGGTGCCAATGCACGAGGACGACACTGACAGTGCGCAAGTGAACTCCCTTGAGCTGATCCAAGACCCGAACCAAAATTCAGAAGAGCCCAAGGCTAGCAGTGCCTAGGAAGGCAAGCCCCGGTGCATTTAAATATCTATTATTTTCAAGTATATGCTATTCATGTTGTAATTTATTTATCTACGCATTTAAGTTTACAGGAGTTGACTGAAACCTTAGATGCATGATCCTAGATTCCTATGTGATGTTTACCCTTAGAATAACTCGACTAGATGCTCTGCTAACTAGGACCGGTAAAAGTCGAGTAGTTCCTGCTACTCGCGAGATTATAGGAACTGACTATTTTAGCACATGCTGCAATCATAAGGCTTACAGCGGGATCATGGGACCCCGTCGATTTAGTGATAATGTACTAAGGCCGCAGTGTGTGGTAGTTTTGTTAAACATTTGAACGTACTAACCACATGCCGAGAAATATGGTAATCGGTAAGCTTAAGTACCTGATTGGACCTACGAGTGGACTTTACTTTCACCCTTTTTGAATATTGCACATCGTTCTCATGCGCGCAACATGTGGGTGCAGGGTAGCCGTACTCTATAGTCGAGGGGGGTAACCCTGATCCATGGACGGGAAAGAAAGGGGAATTGTTGTGTGGGTGACTTCGTTCTCCATACGTGTGTGTTAGGTTTGCCTTGCAAGGTTAAGAAACTCGATTCAAATCGTTCCGCCGCTCACGAACAATGAGACTGCTTAACACTTTTACCACATACGGTAACAAGTGGAACATGATGATGATGAATATTGATGGATGTTTGTTTTCCAACATGGATGATTAGAGATAGATGCTCATCTAGAATGGTTAATTGAACTATAATTATGAGAGCTAAAATTTGAAAGTAAGGATCTACTATCAGTTGCTTTTTCGGCAAAGCAAACCCCTCCAGCCAAAAAGCCTTGCATGTCTAGTTAAGTGGACTAAGTTATATCCATTGACGGGTAAGCCTTACTGAGTATTAGTATACTCAGCCTTGCTTGTGGCATTATTTTCAGGGGAGGTCTTTGAAGAAATGATTGCTGGTTTAACTTGGTCGTGTTCCCTTCCTCCGGGTTGGTCTGCGATGTGGGATGGTTCCTTAGCTGGTGCTGACGCTTCTCCTCCCGAGTGATGTCTCGTATGGGCTTTATCGAGATGTCAATTTATCGTTAGCTATCGTGTTTTACCTTTCGCTGAATAAATGAACTCTGATGAACTGCAATAGTTGAACTTCTGTAGTATTGTTTACTTTCAGAACTGGTTTGTTATAATTTTAAATTCCGCTACAAGGCTCTGTGATGTATGAAATGCGTGTTGTTGTACTCTCTGGACTCGCCTTCGTGTAAGTGTTTGCTTATTCGATCCCGGTTTACCATGGCTTTAATTGAGAGTTTACTCGAGGAACTGCTGAGGTTTGTGCGAGTTGGATCTGAGTTGTCTTGCAACAATGATTAGCACACTTAATCCAAGTTATTTTGGGTGATTTCGCCACAGCTGGCATCAGAGCTAAATAAGCAGCATACCAGAGACTACGACAAGGTTTTCTAACAAGAAATCCTTAAAACTTGACTTCAAAATATGAAGTTTGCAAAAATGCGTTGGATGATTAAGGAAAAGTCTAGAAAATAAAGCCCTAGGCAATTAAGGGTATGATCAAGGTGGCTTATATGAGATGACTGACTTCCAGCACATTACTTTCAGTACTTTTTAATTCAGTATTTAAATTCTGTAATGACGCACCTACGTGAAGGTAACAATGGTAAGGATCCTCAGTCAGCTGAGGGAGTCTGACCTTCCCGTCGGTGATGCGAGCCGAACGCTGAGCTCAAGCAGTGGCCTACTTGAGCTGCTGCCAATATACCAACCATTGGTTGATTATATTGGGAGTAAATGGCTCCGAATTGGAATGAAATTCCCCGTCTATGACGGTATTCAGTCAATACGCTATTTTCATAGCGTATGCTTAACGTTGTCCATACGGTGGAAATTGTATGGATGCCGGTCCTACAGTGATCGGTAATGAATGGGAATGCTTTTGTGAGTGCAGACACGAAAGGTTTATCGATATATACTCTCGGACGACTAGTTTTTCTGCAGGTACGCTAACCACGAACCGATAAATTTAGGACGACTAGTTAATCGGCTAGTTAAATAGTGAGAGTCGTAATACGTAAGCCACCGAGTCAAAGCATAAGACCAAAAGTATTTTGGCAATTCTTTTAAGTTTTGAGGATGAATAGGATATGCATTCATTCCAAATTTGAACTTGAAATCGTAAAGGAAAAACTCAAGTGTTTCAAATGGAAAGAAAACTCCATAAGGACTTTTTAGAAGAGAAAGCTGATTTCTGCTGTAAACTGAAGAACTCGAATTTTTTTAGACCTGGTAAACGACCCCATATAAAGTGGAGCCTGTGAGAAGAATTGTAGGAAAACAATTTACCCAAATTCTGTAAAAATTTGGAATTTTTTAGAGTAATGTACCTTAGAGAATCAGATGAGCTTTGGATTACCTGTTTTTCTGTCTAGTTGTAGCAGTCTGGCTAATTGAATTTTTCGACAAGCTTATATGCACTTTATGAGAAAACTTTCAACATGAAAGTTGTAGATAACTAAACTAAGTAACTACTGTAAAAGTTTGAGAATTTTTAGACAAGTTATTAGGATCTGGTGCATGAAACACTAGCTCTCTAGAAGTTCTGTTTTCTGAGTCGACAGACATTCAATGACTTAGGGATACGATCATCTTAGGCTCTGAATTATACTTGGGCTTGACTAGGAAAGCTGTGCAAAATTATCTTAGTCACCTCCTGGGAAAATTTGAGAATTTTTAGACCACAACTATAGCAGATACACATTTATCTTTGCAGTATCCAGAATCTGGCTAGCCATTTCAGCAATCTGTGCGCTATCTTATCATTCGATCTAACTTCTCGCTGATCCTTCTGTCTTTCGGCAGATGGAGGATCCGGTTCTTGTTGTGGTGGATGAGCAGGGCCACGTCCACTCGGCTTGCCTGCACTGGGATGGCATGCCCCGCCTGTTGTGGGAGATGCTTAGCGCAGCGGGGTATCCCCACCCGCCTTTGTACAAGGGCTTTGACATCATAGAGATGGGTGTGCAGCGATGTACAGTGATGATGACGATCCTGCAGCACCCGCTCAACCCCCCAGTGGCCAGCTATCTTTATCCAGGTCATAGGACACTATCTCCTGGACTGTTGGGAGTGGGCAGCTACAGCCGCCCTCACCACCTTCTGTGAGCAGCACCCTTTGGAGGTGGTGCTGACTCCGTTCGGGCTGTTTCCTGCAGTCGATGAGGCTGATCCCCTGTGGCAGGATAGGATGAACACCTCACACATCCTTACTGCTCTTGACCCTGCAGGCACAGTTCGCACTACAGCTCGGTGCATGAATGCACTATACCGCCTACAGGTTGTCCAGGGCAATGCCATTGCCCAGCTAGCTCAGTTGGCACAGGCCAACCATGAGATGGTCAACACCAGAGATGAGTTCATTGTTAATCTCAATGCCTAGCTTGATCGGGCTGAGGGCCAGATCGAGACACTTGAGATGACTGTGGGAGAGCACGAGGCCATGATTGGCTTTCTTGAGGAGCAGATTGGAGCTCTCACCTTGGAGCTCAACAATGCTCATGAGCAGCTCCACTTTCAGCAGGCTTAGCAGGACGCCCTTCACGCCCCACTGGACGTGATGGACGTGGGCAGTGAGGATGAGCCTGAGGAGGTACAAGGAGTTTCTGACTTGGACTTCGAGGTTGCAGCACCTCAGCCAGCACAGATGGGAGCTCACTCCCCGGTTGCTAGCGAGGCGTCCATCAACAACCTCGACGACTTCTAGATGTGATGACAGTTAGACTTTTGACTATACTCCTCTTAGTGTAGCCTAGAATTTTGGAAGGTTGACATAGGCTAACTTAGAGTTGAGATCCCCCTGATGTTAGAATAACTTGGTAGCAAGGAGAATTAGTCAAGTAGACTAGTGATGGAACCTTGATGGTTGTAAATATATCTCAGCAGTGAACTGAATGGTTGCAGGAACTTGCTCGAATTTTTATCTATGTTTACCTGCAAATCTGGGCCATGTGATGAATACCAAAGTTTTTCCAAATGTTATGATCTATCAGCTCATAAAATTTCAGACTTATCCGACTTGTGTATCCTGAGATATAGTCAAGATACAACTGCTCTGTTTTCTGAAAAACAGCAATTGCAGAGACGTGGAAACTGAATTTTTCGACCATCTTAACCTCAGAACCAGACTTCGAGTTGA